>NC_068939.1:130513104-130814354 GCF_016801865.2 Culex pipiens pallens
AGATTTTATGAAGTTTTTTGAAGAAATATTATTACCCCTAATATTTCGAGCCAATTTTTTAAAATGGGTGGAGGGGAGGGTTGATTGACAAAAGCCTTATTTCTCCGATTTCAACATTTTGTCTGGTTGAATCAGTTGGCAGTCAATCAGATTCGTTATTCAACTGTCATGAGCTCGAATCCCAAGGGAAGGTTTCTAAGTGCAAAGTAAATTTGAGGATCAATTCATAAGAGGGTCATTATGACTTTCAAATTAATATAGAATACTTATATTTTTGCAATTATTAAAGATTTCTGTCTAAGTCAAATTTGAACGTGTTTTATTTGGTATTCGATTTTATAAATATTTCCAGAAATGTTTGATGAAAGTTTTCACGATATTTACTAGTTCCACTCATTGAAACGTGTGAAATTGTTTAAATTATTAGGATTTTTGAACAAAATATTTGTGTTCCAAAATGGTGGTCAAAATATTGATAAATCATTAGTTTTTTATTAACAAAAAATAAAAAAAAAGATTAGCATAAAAAAGTAAAAAAAAACCTTAATTTTGGAAAAGTATACGATCACTTTACAAGTGGTCAACGGGCCATTTTACATGATCATTAAAAATGGGTCCGCGGGCCACACATAATCACCTCGTGGGCCATGTTTGGCCCGCGGACCATACTTTGGTCACCCCTGCATTAATCAGGATTCACCATAGAAGATGATGATGTGACCCAAGAATCGGATGAATATGGTTTTATTTTCAAGGGAAGCAATTGAATGCTGCTGTTGAAACAATTCCCTTTAGTTGAAGCAGAAGTTAACATTTTAATAAGCTTGAAAAAAAATTTAATCAGCTTGAATTCTCAAGGTCAGGACTCGGATGCTGTTGAGACATTTTCCGTTAAATTTTGTTGATTTTATATCTATGGTCCAATCTTAGACAGGCAGCTATGGACATTGGACATGTTTTACCAATGGGTCATTCTCCACCAACTCACACAGCTCACTCAAATTTTGTCCTAAGGGGTAACTTTTGTCCCTATTCATGAATCCGAGGTCGTTTTTCGATATCTCGTGACGGAGGGGCGGTACGACCCCTTCCATTTCAGATCAGATGGAAATTTTGTGTCAAAGGGTCGTTTTGCCTTCCTCACCTCAATGAGGAAAGGCTATAAAATCACTCGAAAAATTATATTCTTAATTTGAATACCTAGACCCACCTTCACGTATACATATCGACTCAGAATCAAATTCTGAGCAAATGTCTGTGTGTGTGGTGGGATGTTGATCAACAAAATTTGCACTGGATTATCTCGGCACTGGCTCAACCGATTTTGTCTGTTTTGGTCTCATTCGATCTGTCTTGGGGTCCCATAAGTCGCTATTGAAAATTATAAAGTTTAGTTAAGTACTTCAAGTTATGCTAAAAAAACGATTTTAACAAAAGGCCGGAAGATTGTAAAAAGGGTGGTTTTGAAAGAAACACCACCATGCTATACATTTTTAGAAAGGTATTCAAAAGACCTTTTTAAGGAGCTCAAAAGATTTGAGTGTTATTTATGCACTTTTTGGAAGCCGGATCTCAAATATTTTGATGAAAACGTTGTCCGATCTGTCGTTGGATAGAGAATTAAAAGACCTTTCCAACGAGTTCAAGAGATTGAAGATCTGACAACTCTATCAAATGTTATATGCACTTAGGGTAGAGAAGTCATCAATGAGACACGGGGAACAATGATAAAATGGCTCTCAAAAGTCGTGGTTTCAACCAATCAGGCTCATATTTGGGGGAAAGGTGTGTCTATTGGATACACGTCTGCCATGAAAGTGGCTTTGGTTATGGACGCTTCCTGGAAAAGTTATTCATAAATGTTTGATTCTGGGGTGTAAAAGTAAATTATGAACAAAAAATACTTTTTCGCTCGTAGGCTGCCATTTACACCAAAACTAATATTTCTTCAAATTTTTTTCGACGTTATATAGGGATTGAGTTGGGCTACAATGTCCTATCATTAGTTTTGGCCAAAATTTAGAATCCCAGAATCCAGGGCTGTCTCATTGTTCCCCACTCATTTCAGCCCATGGGTAACAATGAGACACTTTGATTTTTCTTCTTTAAAATTTTCAAAATCTATGGAAATCTTTCAAAAAATGAATTGAAATTGATTTTTGGCATATTTATAGAGTTTTAACTTCATTTAACCAAAAATATAAAGTTATTTGGCATAAATATAGGGATTTTACAAAATTTAAATACTTTTTAGTATAACTTTCGTTACTTAAAGTTTCATGTTGGCAAAATTGCTCTAAAATGTTCAAGGCAAGTCACCTGTAATGGAACAATACAAAAACATGATGTTTTACTAGAAAAGTATTGATTTTCGTAGAGTGTCTCATTGTACCCCACCTGTCTCATTGTTCCTGCCAAGTGCGTCTACAATGAGACAGTTGAATAACTCGGGCTATATCTTTGGATAGGTAATCAAAATACTTTAATAAGTTATGAAAGTACTATTATAAGTTTTAAGCACATAAGTGCCCTGAATTATGAAGATCTGACTACCCAATCTGATGGCATGAATAATGAGTCAAATAAATAGAACACTGAAAAATCCGCCCTTTTGTGTCTATTTTGGATAGCATTAACCTCTTAATGTGGGGAAGGCTCCAACCACCTAAGGGTGGATTAAGTAACGTTTTTTTTTGTAAAATTAGACGCCCGATTTGATGGCGAACTCAAAATTCCGAAGAAAAAAAAACATATATTTCATTGGAAAAACACTAAAAAGATTTAAAAACTCAGCCATTTTTCGTTACTCAACTATAAAAAATTTGAAACATGTAATTTTAAGGTAACTTAAATTCACTTTTCGAATCTGCCACTACCCAGAAGGGTCATTTTTTTTCATTTAAAACAAAAATTTTCATTTTAAAATTTCGAGTTTTTTCTAACTTTGCTGGGTTATTTTTTGGAGTGTAATGATGTTCTACAAAGTTGTAGAGTTTTAGATCATTTTTATTTATTTTTTGAATTATTTTATATCATTGGTTCATTGGTCATTCGTGCCGTACTCAAACACTTGGGAGCCCAGGACGGCGAAGTCCTTGTAGTTAAAAGGAAGACACTAGTGGTTGGTACTTGCAATGGTGGCAGACAGCTATAAAGTCAACTTCGTTCTCCCATACAAGTCTCCATACAATTTTAGCAGCTTTCCATACAAATTTGAAAATCTGTAACTTTTGAAGGATTTTTTGGAACAATTTCGTGCAAAAACAAAAATTCCGATCTTTTAATTTTTTTTTTACAATACCTCAATTTCCCAAATTATTATTTGCCGGTTTTTGTTTTTTTATATGTTTTAGAGAACCAAAACCCGCAACTTTTGAGCCATAGAGAGTATGATCAAAAATGTTGCCGCCTAGTTATGATTTTTTTTAAATAGTGATTTATTTACTTTATAGATTTTTTATTTTTTATCGTTTTTAAAATTTAGCCACAAAATTGCCACTTCTGAAAATATTTAATTTTGAAAAATTCAGATTTGAATTTGCTATAAAATTGTCAAAGAGACTTTGAAGCTTAGACATGTGGTTGCTGAGATACAGAGAAAAAAAAATAGGAAAATTGAAGTTTTCTAAGTTTAACCCAATCAACTATTCATTTCACCATTTCGGGCGTTGTATTGAATGTTTAGCCCTTTTGAAATGTTAGTCCTGCTTCAAAAAATTTGAAAATATTGTTTTTGCAATTCCGTCGTGAAACTACTTACTTTTCCTGTCATTCTTGAACGACAAAATAGCCTACTTTTCTGTACCAAAAATAACAGAATCGAATAGCAACACTTTTCAAAATAAATGCTGAAAAGTTCTACTTTTCAGCACTGAAATGGGTGCTGAAAAGTTGAACTTTTCAGCACTTGTTTCGAAAAGTAACACTTTTCAACATTTTTTTGATTTAAGCGATTTATTGACAAAATACAAGAAAATTTGACTTAAAATTTCACTCAATGGGTGTTTTTCGGAATTGGAAAAAATGTTGTATGGAACTCGTTGCAAAACTTGATTTTTTCAGCACTCGTCGTATTTATCCAACTCGGTGAACCTCGTTGGATAAATGTACGACTCGTGCTGAAAAAATCCTCTTTTTGCAACTTGTGGCATAAACTACTATTTCGAAACGATTGTAAAATTTCACGAATGTTTAATTTTTCACATTGAAAATCGGACCATTAGTTTCTGAGACATCGGCATTAGAAAAAGGCAAACATATCAATAAATCTCGAAAATAATAATAAAAAAAACAATTTTGGGGAGTTGAGTTTTGGGGAAAACAAAGTTAATTAAAAAATTGGCCGTGTACCTATTTTTGTTTGAACAGTCCTCATCAATACCTACAACTTTGCCGAAGACATCAAATTGTTCAGAAAATTACTTCAAAAGTTACAGATTTTCGAATATTTACGTACCATTTTTGTAAGGACAGCTGCGAAAATTGTGTGGAGACATGTATGGGTGAACCATTGACATGAAATGGCTTCTTTGGTCACATGGAAGGCCCACACAAAGTTTGAGCCAAATAAAAAAAAAACAAATAAAATCTAAATCCGGTTTTCGTAGAGAATTGCTCAATCGTATAAATTTAATTGAAATACTCATAACTTATGTTAGGGTTGTCAGATCTTCAAAATTCAAACCCCAGCGGAGGGTTTTCCTATCAAATAATGCACGTTAGATCCAAACATCGTTTTCAACAACATGTCTGTGATTGGTCTGTGAGTCGGCCTCGAGATAGACTATAAATAACACTTAAGTGTTCATAACAGTTCCTAAGAACTAGAATTACCCCTTAAAGAAAAGTTTCACGAAAATCGAATAGGGTAAGTTGGCGGAGCATGACCTATTTACAATTCTTTCAAAAGGAGTCTGCCTAAACCCATCTACCGATTTGACCTGGATCCGGAACAACACAGCACCAAATTCCAAAAATCCTTTATCACTCGTTCGTGCAAGGATTATTCGTCAATCAAACGGTTGTGGTCGTCCTCAATGTGAACAAACAGTGGTTGGACTGGCAGACTTGGGTTGACCACAACGCCGTCATCAGTGTGTGCTGTTCCGGAACCAACTTTACACCCCCGAGCACCTACCACGTGCACTGTCGAAAAATATTGTAATATCACAAATTTGTTGTAATATTTAAAAAAATCGTAATTTTTAATTTTTTTATGTGACTTGATTTTTCCACTTAAATTGAAGTAAATTTATATTGGAAAAGTAGTTATATTACACTGTCAAATTTGAACATCTTTCAACAATTACTAGTTTTTACTGTGTGGGTGACCAAAGTTGACCCGAACTGTGCACCTGACTGTTTGTGGTCGCAGGGAATCCCCGGAATCGGATTATGTGGAAGTGCACGAGAGTTCAAATTGCAAACCCACGCGGTTCAAGGTTTTGCAATCTAACTTTCTCCGCTCTGTGACGATGTGTGCCAGAGAGGAATGGAACTTGAACCTTCCAGGAACCTGCTGCTGCAGTCACATGCTAGAAATGGAATATGCACTTGCACTTTGGGACATGTACTCACACAAACTAGTATGGGTCAGGGGGTTAGGTTGAATTGGATTAGGGCGGGATTTGAACCGTGTTGGTATGCGTGTTTTTTTCATGTCTTTTTATAGATTTGGTGAACTCAGAACACAATAATCAATTCACAATTTTGAAGTTCTTTTATATTTCATAAAAAAATTAATTAAAAAAAAATTAAATACTAAAACCAATGCACTTTTAGTTCCCTCTGCAAATAGGACCTTTTGAAAAGTAATTGAGAAATATTCCCGGACGATTTATTGTTATCCACTTTCCCGAAAAGAAAATTCTAGAACGGAATATTCCCAACCTTAGGAATTCAGCTTTCCACAAATTGCTCTTGCATGCGGTCATATCGCTGCTGAGGAGCGCAACCTGCACGAGTTTGTGGTTGCATTACATGCATATTATTTCTCCTTTCTACAAACGTGTTCTTCCTGTCGCAACCTGCACTCCCTTTTGCAAGCTCGTGCCGGTTCTTAGAATGATGGTGTGGTATGTAGCAAGCGAGATACAGAAACCTCGCCTTTTCAGCTGTCAGTTTTATTTTTGCTGTTATTTTGTTTTGCGGATATTTGTGGTGGGCAAATTGTTTAGAACGTGCTTTGAACTTGTGGGTGGTTTTTTTTTTCGTGGGAAAACCTGTAGATTTCACATGCCAGCTTTGAATGTACTGTCTTGCAGACTAATTTCAAAAAGCAATTTTGATATGTTAATTGATACAGAGCAAATTGACTGTAACCCAAAGGATTTTTTTGTCAGTTGGACTGATTTGTCTAAGCGGTTTTTGAGTCCACTAGAATAATACTACATGAAACAAGATAATACTACATGAAAGGGCTAAATACTGAATATTACGCCCTTTTGAAATGTTAGTCTTGATTTTAAAAAATGAAAATATTGTTTTCACGAATGTTTCATATTTAAACATAGTAAATCGGACCATTAGTTGCTGAGATATCGTCATTAGAAAATTGTGGGTTGTTTGGGTGGGACTTAGAAAACATTAATTCTCGATTAAATTTTCAAAAGGCCCTATCTGCATAGGAAACCCATGAGGGATAGGTTGTTTTGAAAATTTAATCTAGAATTTTCCTGTTTTTAAACCTTTCTCAGCAAGTAAGGGTCGTATCAACAAAGTCCAAAAAAGCAATATATAGAGATTTTTCTTAGCATTTCAAAAATATTTCTTTTAAAAGTGGGCAAATATGAGCACTAATTTAAAAAAAATATTATTAACTGCGACTATTTTCAAAAAAGTTATCTTAAAATGGCTTTAACTTTAAAACGTTGCACTTTATCAAAAATTTCACTGAAGAACTTTTTGATTGATTTTAAAAACTCAGTATTGATTCAAAAAATCATAACTCGGTCAAAGATTTTTTGCACATTCTGGAAATTTCTGCAAAGTTGGCATTTTATGTCCCCTAAAACAAAACAAAAAAATAAAAAAAATAAAAATAGTGTTTTTTTTTTGCAAATCAAGTTTTAGTGACAAAAAGTTAAATATAAAATGACAAATTTTTTACCGTGTATCATTTTTTTCAGTGTAGCCCATATCCGTACCTACAACTTTGCCGAAGACACCAAATCGATCAAAAAATTCCTTCAAATGATACAGATTTTTGAATTTTCACATATAATTTTAGTATGGACAGCTGCCAAATTTGTATGGAAAATTATATGGACAAACTAATGATGCTAAATGGCTACTTTGGACATACCGAAGGCACCAAAAAAGTTTCAGCCGGATTCAAAAATACAAAAATTGAAATTAAAGGAAAAAGAACGATTTCGTAGAGAATTGTCCTATATAATAATATTGGTTGATGACATGAATAAAAAACTAGCTTGAAGTTTTTCAGTTACCTTTTTTCAAATTTAAAAATGTTAATAGAACTTTTCAAAATTTCCTAAATACTGCTATTTAAATGATTAAAGAAAAGTTTTGCATCTTAAAATTAAGTGTATCCGAAATTTAGCTAGCTAATTACATTAATTTATCTAGATATATTTTTCATAAAATGTCTCAGCTGATACAAAAACCACCCTTAACCAAAGTGTTATTTCCCAAATCGATATGAGCGTAGGAAAGCTTCTCTTTTATGCAACAGCGAATGGAAGCTTAAAGCTTGCTATCGCGCATGCGTGGAAAATATTCTATCTTGTTATGTTTTATCCGGCAAGCTTCTGGTGTATTCAAAGCAAAGCCATGAGTACAAGGATAAATTCATGCTTTCTTGGTTTTATTCTCTTCCTTTGTTCACAGATGACTCTGGGTTGTTTTTCTACTTAATTTAAAAAACTACAAAACTTTAGGTTTTTATCTTGTCAGACACATATTTTGACTTTTACTTACAATTTTCATCAGACGAATTTTAATGTAGGGTGAGAAAGGCACCAACCACATAGGAGGATTATGTTAGTTATTCAGTTAAATTACGTTTACGCCTTTTTCTTTACTTTGATTCTGTTGAATATTCTAATGATAGTTTGTCAGGGTTAAATCAGGGTTCACAAAATTTCGTAAAAACCTAGAATCCAGACAGAATTGCTGTACACTTTGAATTTTTCAAAAATATTTAGGGTGGGCCGAATGGTTTTTCTCCTTTTTCTCTTACTTTTAACATCAAATTCGAGTTCTTCGACCCTGATTTGGTAAATTTTAAGAGATTGATTGTCTTTTAAAGTACCAGAAGCACTTTCTCAGTAAATCATAGCCGCCATTTTGGCCGCCATATTGGATTCAGAAATTCTAAATCACTTTAGAGCAGTTTCCGGGTCATGTTTAAGCTATACAACCAAAAATATGAAATCGAATAAAAAAAAATCGTGATTCGATTAGGAATCTCAGACCCCTATCACCCTCCCCCCTTGTGGGCAGTTTTCATACAAAACAAATATGTTTTGTATGGAGCGTGGACAATCAATGCCACTGTAATTACAACTTGACCCAGTTCTAGCAAAAAAAAAAAAAACTCAACAATTTTTTATCAGAAACAATCAGCCAAATGTAGCCAGTTTAATCAGTCCATCGTTTTGTTTCCGACAAATTTGCGTAACAAGTTTGCTCTATCGACCGTAAACTTACATTGACACTCTGTGAAATTCTCAGCGCGTTTCCAGTTTAAGCAAACAAATTTTACTCGCAACATTGCAAAATGAACGACACTTTTAATTTTCGAGAAAAAAGTATTCCGTTACACAGTCCAGCAAACATTTTCATTATTTGCTGTCAATTTGTGTGCTGCGTTGCATTTTCCAAAGCCCACATTGAGATGGACAGTTGGGACAGTTAATTCGTCCCGGTCTGGCAGCTTCGTGTGTATGCTTGTTGATGTCCCCGCACAAATTGGTTCACGGTTCGTGGCTTGAAGTTCAGTTTTCGCTTTTAGTGTGGAGAGTATAAATTTGATAGTTTAATTGTGGAAATTGGCGGGATGATTTTAGACTGGTTCATAATCTTGGAACACTGTTCATTTTGAGATTTGCTATATATTTTTCCTGAGTCATATTTTTTATCTTTTATCTTTTATCTTTTATCTTTTTTATCTTTTATCTTTTATCTTTTATCTTTTTTATCTTTTATCTTTTATCTTTTATCTTTTATCTTTTATCTTTTATCTTTTATCTTTTATCTTTTATCTTTTATCTTTTATCTTTTATCTTTTATCTTTTATCTTTTATCTTTTATCTTTTATCTTTTATCTTTTATCTTTTATCTTTTATCTTTTATCTTTTATCTTTTATCTTTTATCTTTTATCTTTTATCTTTTATCTTTTATCTTTTATCTTTTATCTTTTATCTTTTATCTTTTATCTTTTATCTTTTATCTTTTATCTTTTATCTTTTATCTTTTATCTTTTATCTTTTATCTTTTATCTTTTATCTTTTATCTTTTATCTTTTATCTTTTATCTTTTATCTTTTATATTTTATCTTTTATATTTTATCTTTTATCTTTTATCTTTTATCTTTTATCTTTTATCTTTTATCTTTTATCTTTTATCTTTTATCTTTTATCTTTTATCTTTTATCTTTTATCTTTTATCTTTTATCTTTTATCTTTTATCTTTTATCTTTTATCTTTTATCTTTTATCTTTTATCTTTTATCTTTTATCTTTTATCTTTTATCTTTTATCTTTTATCTTTTATCTTTTATCTTTTATCTTTTATCTTTTATCTTTTATCTTTTATCTTTTATCTTTTATCTTTTATCTTTTATCTTTTATCTTTTATCTTTTATCTTTTATCTTTTATCTTTTATCTTTTATCTTTTATCTTTTATCTTTTATCTTTTATCTTTTATCTTTTATCTTTTATCTTTTATCTTTTATCTTTTATCTTTTATCTTTTATCTTTTATCTTTTATCTTTTATCTTTTATCTTTTATCTATTATCTTTTATCTTTTATCTTTTATCTTTTATCTTTTATCTTTTATCTTTTATCTTTTATCTTTTATCTTTTATCTTTTATCTTTTATCTTTTATCTTTTATCTTTTATCTTTTATCTTTTATCTTTTATCTTTTATCTTTTATCTTTTATCTTTTATCTTTTATCTTTTATCTTTTATCTTTTATCTTTTATCTTTTATCTTTTATCTTTTATCTTTTATCTTTTATCTTTTATCTTTTATCTTTTATCTTTTATCTTTTATCTTTTATCTTTTATCTTTTATCTTTTATCTTTTATATCTTTTATCTTTTATCTTTTATCTTTTATCTTTTATCTTTTATCTTTTATCTTTTATCTTTTATCTTTTATCTTTTATCTTTTATCTTTTATCTTTTATCTTTTATCTTTTATCTTTTATCTTTTATCTTTTATCTTTTATCTTTTATCTTTTATCTTTTATCTTTTATCTTTTATCTTTTATCTTTTATCTTTTATCTTTTATCTTTTATCTTTTATCTTTTATCTTTTATCTTTTATCTTTTATCTTTTATCTTTTATCTTTTATCTTTTATCTTTTATCTTTTATCTTTTATCTTTTATCTTTTATCTTTTATCTTTTATCTTTTATCTTTTATCTTTTATCTTTTATCTTTTATCTTTTATCTTTTATCTTTTATCTTTTATCTTTTATCTTTTATCTTTTTTATCTTTTATCTTTTATCTTTTATCTTTTATCTTTTATCTTTTATCTTTTATCTTTTATCTTTTATCTTTTATCTTTTATCTTTTATCTTTTATCTTTTATCTTTTATCTTTTATCTTTTATCTTTTATCTTTTATCTTTTATCTTTTATCTTTTATCTTTTATCTTTTATCTTTTATCTTTTATCTTTTATCTTTTATCTTTTATCTTTTATCTTTTATCTTTTATCTTTTATCTTTTATCTTTTATCTTTTATCTTTTATCTTTTATCTTTTATCTTTTATCTTTTATCTTTTATCTTTTATCTTTTATCTTTTATCTTTTATCTTTTATCTTTTATCTTTTATCTTTTATCTTTTATCTTTTATCTTTTTTATCTTTTATCTTTTATCTTTTATCTTTTATCTTTTATCTTTTATCTTTTATCTTTTATCTTTTATCTTTTATCTTTTATCTTTTATCTTTTATCTTTTATCTTTTATCTTTTATCTTTTATCTTTTATCTTTTATCTTTTATCTTTTATCTTTTATCTTTTATCTTTTATCTTTTATCTTTTATCTTTTATCTTTTATCTTTTATCTTTTATCTTTTATCTTTTATCTTTTATCTTTTATCTTTTATCTTTTATCTTTTATCTTTTATCTTTTATCTTTTATCTTTTATCTTTTATCTTTTATCTTTTATCTTTTATCTTTTATCTTTTATCTTTTATCTTTTATCTTTTATCTTTTATCTTTTATCTTTTATCTTTTATCTTTTATCTTTTATCTTTTATCTTTTATCTTTTATCTTTTTTATCTTTTATCTTTTATCTTTTATCTTTTATCTTTTATCTTTTATCTTTTATCTTTTATCTTTTATCTTTTATCTTTTATCTTTTATCTTTTATCTTTTATCTTTTATCTTTTATCTTTTATCTTTTATCTTTTATCTTTTATCTTTTATCTTTTATCTTTTATCTTTTATCTTTTATCTTTTATCTTTTATCTTTTATCTTTTATCTTTTCTTTTATCTTTTATCTTTTATCTTTTATCTTTTATCTTTTATCTTTTATCTTTTATCTTTTATCTTTTATCTTTTATCTTTTATCTTTTATCTTTTATCTTTTATCTTTTATCTTTTATCTTTTATCTTTTATCTTTTATCTTTTATCTTTTATCTTTTATCTTTTATCTTTTATCTTTTTTATCTTTTATCTTTTATCTTTTATCTTTTATCTTTTATCTTTTATCTTTTATCTTTTATCTTTTATCTTTTATCTTTTATCTTTTATCTTTTATCTTTTATCTTTTATCATTTATCTTTTATCTTTTATCTTTTATCTTTTATCTTTTATCTTTTATCTTTTATCTTTTATCTTTTATCTTTTATCTTTTATCTTTTATCTTTTATCTTTTATCTTTTATCTTTTATCTTTTATCTTTTATCTTTTATCTTTTATCTTTTATCTTTTATCTTTTATCTTTTATCTTTTATCTTTTATCTTTTATCTTTTATCTTTTATCTTTTATCTTTTATCTTTTATCTTTTATCTTTTATCTTTTATCTTTTATCTTTTATCTTTTATCTTTTATCTTTTATCTTTTATCTTTTATCTTTTATCTTTTATCTTTTATCTTTTATCTTTTATCTTTTATCTTTTATCTTTTTTATCTTTTATCTTTTATCTTTTATCTTTTATCTTTTATCTTTTATCTTTTATCTTTTATCTTTTATCTTTTATCTTTTATCTTTTATCTTTTATCTTTTATCTTTTATCTTTTATCTTTTATCTTTTATCTTTTATCTTTTATCTTTTATCTTTTATCTTTTATCTTTTATCTTTTATCTTTTATCTTTTATCTTTTATCTTTTATCTTTTATCTTTTATCTTTTATCTTTTATCTTTTATCTTTTATCTTTTATCTTTTATCTTTTATCTTTTATCTTTTATCTTTTATCTTTTATCTTTTATCTTTTATCTTTTATCTTTTATCTTTCTTATGATCTGGGTTGGTCTGGTTTAAATTTTGCTGATTGCACAACCCATTGCACAGTGGGATAAAATCGGGAAAAGACGATTACGTCCTCATTTCGAAACGCGGCTAGCTCCCCAAGTCCTGCCAAGACTTTTCTCATGTAAAAAAGTCCTGCAAATCGATTGGAGGGGGTTTCATCCAGGGTGGACCACGGGGAACCGAGATATGGCCGGATTTTCACCGGAACTTTTATTCCGATTATTTAAAAAAAAATCCCCATGGTCAAATATCAACGAAGTCGCTCTTGAGAAGATATGACGTATAAAGATCCCCCAAGATGAGACAGTTCAGAATTGCCCACAGGAACCATGTTCCGGGACCGCGTAGGAAGATTGACCAGGAATGTCCAGTAATTTTAGCATGTTGCATTTCAAACGTCATGATTTAAACAAAGTAGCCAATGCATAAGAAGCTCATAGTTTAGTTTGTTTTGAAAATGTATGAAGTTTGACATGCATTTTCCCTTTTTTACTGGACCAAACGGCCAATTATTGCCCCGGGGCACCTGGAACCGGTCACAGTACGTCAGAATTGTTTGTTATATTTATTGAACACTAGTAGTAGGCTACTTTGTTTAAATCATGACGTTTGAAATGCAACATGTCAAAATTACTGGACCTTCCTGGTCAATCTTCCACCGGGCTCCCGGAACATGGTTCCTGTGGCCAATTCTGAACTGTCTCATCTTGGGGGATTTTTATACGTCATATCTTGTCAAGAGCGAAATGTTTCGTTGATATTTGGCCAAAGGGGATTTTTTTAAAATCTTCGGAATAAAAGTTCCGGTTAAAATTCGGCCATATCTTGGTTCCCCGTGGTCCACCCAGGATGAAACCCCCTCCAATCGATTTCCAAGACTGTTTAACATAAGAAAAGTCTTGGCAGGACTTGGGAACCAGCCGCGTTCCGAGATGTGGACGTAATCGTCTTCTCCCGATTTTATCCCACTGTGCAGTGAGGGAAAAATGTTTTGTTATTTAATTACATTTGCAACATAATTGAAGATTTCTAGAGTTTTTTTAAAGGACCTATAAACTATTGTCTTTCATATGTTTATAGGACCTATTAATAAAAACTATAGATTTGTTTTTATATTGGCTTCTTAACATCATTCAAGGTATTTTAAACATTGAACACCTCAATTTCTAAAAACTGCATGCTAATTTACGCAACTCCACGCACCCTTTGTTTACGCCACGCCAGTGGGTGTCATTAATTCACTGTAAAGTGAGTACCGTAATTTATTATCTAATTTACGTAATCATAATAGGTTTACGGGTCACGGGCCGGGGCGTTGTTTTTGTGGTCAACGCGCCGCCGTCGGCATGAGTTAACGAGTTCTCTTCTGGGCGGTGGCCCGGCCGGCCACACACGCACAAGAGTGTGTGTCCCATGATGACCGGGGAGTCCGGGTGGACGTCGCTGATATCAATTATAACCGACTAGCTGGCTTTAGTCTGGCAAATTAATAGCAAAATGGGCTCGGTCCAGCCTAGCCGTTTGGGGTTCAAGGGATGGTGTTTTAATTGGTGGCCACCAGATGCCATGAACCTCGCGAGGCTTGTTTGTTTTTGATGTGCAACAGAGGCGTAAGCTAATTAGAGGGGACATCAGTTTTTAGACGCCCGGACGGGGGACATCCGTTCGGATGATAGTGGACATAAATGAAACCACTGCACCGAGTATGTCGAAAGTGTAATCATGGCTGACATGGAACAACACGTGTGCGTGTGTCACAAATAAATGATGGCTTTAATATTAAATGTATCCTTTTTGAAGCCGGAAACCGTTCATTTCCATGTCATATCGACTTTGAAATTGATGGTGTTCAATTCTTACGAAACGAAGTATTGCTTAAAAAAAAGTACTTCCAAACAATCACTTCTTGACCAGTCCAAGAATTTGCATCTCGCCTACGGCCCATTTAACCCGGAATGGTCGCCACCACCCTTCTTCAGCGACGCCATAAATTTCAATTTGCCGTTCGCCGAAAATTGTGTCTCTTCCTTCACCACTCGCAAGTAAAAACACGAAAAACTCAATTATTGTGTAACATTCCACCACTGGCTTTTCCGGCAAAGTCCCAACCGCCCAAATCCACCACCCCGGTAAGCGTGCATAAAACTGCGATAATTTACAAAACTTTCCAGCTGGTCATTTTTCCTCATCTTCATTTGGACGCCGGATGCGCATTCCCAGAGGGGTGTTCTGAAGAGGAGCGGAGGGGCTGGTTACCGGTGGAAGTGGTGCTGCATTTGCTGTTCAACTTGGTTAAGCACTTGGTTCGTTCTTTTTCGCACCCATGGCGACAGATGAGCGAAGGAGATTGGGGTCCTTTTGGGTTTCATGACTAATTTTAGCTTTTTTTAAGGCATTTAATTTGATTGCATGAATTGAGTTAAGGGCACTTTTCTTTGCATTTTTTTAAACAAATACATAAAAATACAGCAAATAGAAAATAAGTACTTTGGATGTTTATGTGGTGAAAAGTGAAAAATATAGGAAGTAAAAATAATGATTTTGTCTAAGATTTTTTTTTTTTCTGGGCAAAATTAATCATATTATAAATTTGCACAAGACGCCACATCGCATTGATTTTTTTCTCGCGTATTATTTTTTAATTTTCAAAAGCGGATTGAAGTTGTATGGGGGAATCGATTCTCAACAAAATTTCACACAAAAGTCTCCATATTGATTGTTGCCACGGGATAATATTGCGATTTTATAAACATTTTCTTTTTGTTCTTTTTGGTTATTTTATTAAAATAAGGCCGAAGCAAATAATTTAAAGTTTTTGACCCTAGACTCTAGTCAATGTCGAGGAGGGGGTAAACTAGTAAACAAAAAATATAAATATGTAATTTCAATATTAATATTTTCAATATTTGAATGTTAAAAAAAATGTTTTTTTTAAATGCATTTACACAAGATCAATTATTTTACAATCATAAGTTTAAAAAATAGTAACACTGAACGAAAAAAAATAGTGGTTTCGGGGAGACAAAAAACATTGCAAAATATTTGCAATAGCCCAATTCCCAAAAAAAAATAATAATAAAAGCAATTGTCCTTTCCAAGATTGTTCGAGGCTCGGTAAAGATAATTCTATCGTTATTGTTGGGACGATAACGATAATCTATCGTTATCAGTATTTCGATAATTTTATCGGCGAGAATCTTATAATTGATAATTGACATTACTTGATTTTTAAAATCTTCCAATCTACATTTTATATTTTCAATGCATTCACTATGAACATATTTTATGAAAAAAAAAGTTTCAATTTATGAATACTGAAAGTTATTAACGAAATTAGTTTTTTTCGAAAAAACTCAAATTTTCAAAAATTTACAATTTGGGTATCAAACGAAGCACAATTTTGCATGTGTTTTCACTTTAAAGAGTTTTTTTCTGTTTAAATTTAAAATTTTCACATAATACGTTATTTAACGAATCCCGTCAGTGGGGGTGACATTGGGTCTGGGGGGTGAGATTGGGTCAAAGTGATTTTTTACGGATTTTACCATTTCTCAGGTTCTTCTCAATGAAACTTAATTCTGTTAAAAGGGTTGTGTAGGGGACATCTTAAGATGACTTCGCTGAAAAAATCTCGTTCCTAGATCAAATCCTGTTATTTTGGCAGCTGTCTAAAGTTGGGGTACGTTTTTGGCCAAAAATGACCTCTCGAAAAATCATTTTTCTTATATTATTGTTAGAATTGCTCGAAAACGACCCAAATGTTTGAAAATCTCCACTTCAAACATTGTAGCGTGTCAATACGATTCCCTCGAACAAGAAACACTGTTGGATGACTTGTTTTTACCATGTCGTTGTATTTGAGCATCATTTTAGTTTCATTTGACCCAATGTCACCCCCTATAAGGGGTGAGATTGGGTCAATTTTCAAACAATTGGCATTTAAGGTAGTGTTCATCAAAATCCACTATATTTTGGGAAAATGTTAGTTAACTATCTAAGAACAAATCTACGTTGAAAGATTTTCGATGTTATTTAAATTGTTTTTGTTATTCAGAAAATACGAGAGGTGTATCGTTTTTTGACCCATAGTCACCCCCACTGACGATATATTGAAATTTTTATTTTCTTAATTTCAGTATTTTCGAAAAAAGGTATGAAATATTTGGTATTTTTTTTACATAAAAACTTTATAAATGTGTAAAAGCATATTGCAAATTTTGAAAATTTAGAAAATTTTCGAAGAATTCGTCATTTTGTAAAAAAATAATATTTTACAAAGAAAAAAATTCTAATAAGTGAAAAAGCATACAAAATACAAAAATACGCTTCGTTTGATACCCATATTTAAAATTATGAAAATTTCAGTACTTTCGAAAGAATATGGTATTTTGTGAATAATTTTAGTATTTTTCAAAAAAGACCAAATTTGAAAGTGCCTTAAAAATTTTGCTTCGTATGAAACCCATATTGCAAATTTTTAAAACTTGAATATTTTCGAAAAAATATGGCATTTTTTTGAACATTAAGGAGCGGCCGTGGCTGACTGGTTACGGTGTTCGCTTTGTAAGCGAATGGTCCTGGGTTCGATTCCCATCTGCTCCCAACGAGAAAGTATAGGAAATATAAATCTTGAAACTCTGAACATGAACGAAAAATGAAAGTCGCTCGAGTCGGGGTTCGATCCCCCGTCCTTTGGATTGGTAAGCAAAAATGCTAACCACTAGGCCATCGCGACTTGGTGAGCTATAACTGGAATTAGGAATACTGTTGCTATCAACTATATACGCGCTGGGTCCTTGTCCATTTGACAAGGGTTCGGAAGTTCTAAATAACGTTTGAACCCGATTGGTGCAAACGTTCTTCAGGGCGGGGCTTGTCGATAAAGCTGAAGTACCTCGCGCTCGGCTAGCCAGCGTAGAAATGGGTCACCGAAGCTCGGCAGAGCTAACACCTTCCAAATGCCTATGCGAGTTATTTGCATGTATAGAATGTAGATCTAAAAATACATGGAAACAACTCAATTTGTAAGAAGCGGCCGCGTGGTCCCGTTTGGTTGGTTGCACACACACTGCACACACAATATGGCATTTTTTGAACATTTATTTGACATTTAAATGTCCATAATATGGCATTTTCAAAAAAAAAAAAAAAAAACTTCGATAAGGCTGATACAAATTTTATTTAATGTGTTTGTCAAAATTGGCCCGGAAAGTCAGGAGGCAAAAAAATATTTTTTCAAAAAACCTCAAAATATAAAAACAAAGTTAAGCTCAATCAGTTGAATTCAATTTTAAATGCATTCCCCTGCATTTAGAATCAATTGTATCATGTTTGGTTCGATTTAAAAATCTTTAAACTTTTCGAAAATTTTCGATGTTCAAAAAAAAAATCTTATGCTAAAATTTTTGATTTCGTCAAATTTGACATTTTGAAACTTAAAATTGCAAAACATCTCATTCATAAGGGTCGAAAAAGGAACATGGACAGTGAACTAGTTTAAAATGCATTTTAAAACACGTTTTGCATTCAAATAATGAAGCTATGGCTTGTTATTTAAATTTTTATAAATATTTTTTTATTTTTTTGCCCGCTCTCCCTCCCCTTTAGACAGAGCCAGAGGAAAATGTGCTTAAAATATTATTCTACATGTATATTCAAATTTCTTTGATGTTTTAACTGTTTTTTGTTCGCCAAAAAACCAATGTTGAACCATTTTTGAACCAATGTTTGATTTTCAAAAAGCATCGGATAGAACTCTTATTAATTAAGAAAATTGAAGATTTTGTGATAAGATTTGTTTTATGACTCTGCCAATGTTGGCTGTGTTTTTGACTTGAAAATATGAAAAACATCAAATTTTAATAAATTCAATAACAAACAGATTTTAATTTAGGTTGTAAAATAGGCCAAATGTTAACGAAAACTAAAAATAGTATTGCAAATAAAACTGATAAAAACTCAAATTTAAATTTTAGAAAAAAAATGTGCTGTTCACAATTTAAAAGTATTTTCTAATCGATTTGGTGACTTGAATTTATTTTTTATTTTCGCTTTTTTCAAATGATTTTCAAATGAATTAAGGATGGTGCAATATCTTGTACCAGACTCTTGATTTGTTTGAAATAATTTGAGCAAAAAAAAAAGTGAAAATATGGCCACACAAAGTTTTAAGTCCATTCCTATGAAAAATAAATTTTCAATCAAAAGTTACTTTCGAAATTTTTTGATAAACTGCACCGTTTACAAGTTATAAGATTTTTTTTTGGGAATGTTAATTTTTTTAATTAAGAAGTATGTCCTAAAGGAACAAATTCTCTACAAAAATATCTCTCGAAAAGCTTTTTTTGCTAAGCTAAGCTTTTTTTGATTTTGTTAATCGAAAACTGGTTTTAATATTATGAAAAGTAGATTTTGATCAAAATCGTTTAGCTCGAATTTTTCAACTGGCGATAGGTATTTTGTTGCGATTTGCAATGTTTCAAAATGAAACATTTGTGAAAGTTTCTGCAATTTTTAATTACAATAGTTTTGAAATTTGAACATGTCTAAATCAGGTTTAAAATTCTGATTTTGGAAAATGATGAAAAATTACTTCATCTTACTACTTACTTACTTCATTCTTAATTACTTACTTCATTCAACAGTCAAAATTTACACCATCAATCCGAAATCTTTAACATTTAATAGATATTTCACATCAAAAGGCACGGTCATAGATTTCAAATAATGAATCCAGGACAAACCCAATTGACAAAATCGAGGCGAGTTTGTAGAATTACTCTTAAATTATTCACCAACTTGTTATTAAGACTTATCAAAGCTAAAATATTAAAGGAATTTCAAAACGACTTGTGAAAATGCAACCTTCTTCTCCCCTATCGCTTGAGTTGTGGGCTAGGACAAGGGACAAATTTCCCCTTGCCAGGGGAGCTCGCGTTTGTAGTCTCGTCGCACCCTGGTTTTCTGCCTCCTCCAAGGCAGGGATGTCTTCTACCTTGGCACCGGACCAAATCTGCGCGCCGATCGGGACAACGAGTTATTGCCGGATGGCATTTTTGCCGGACCGGAGGAAACTGTGAATCGGCCAGCAACATTATCGCGAATGCTGCAGCTGCCTGGACGAAACTCACTCGGGGAGAAGAAATTAATGAATGATTTGCGTAAGTTTTCTTTCTCGCTCACTTTTTTATGTTTATGCCAGTTTTGGGAAAGTTTTTTTTTCTCCCCGGTGCGATTTGCATTCATCGGTTGCAATGAGCGTTAAATTATAAATTATTTGCAAAGCAAGTAACTGTGTTACTTTTTATTTAAATGATAATTGCTGGTATTTCAATTCAAAAACTTTTTCAATCAACTCAATTATTATTACAATTTAATTTCTACTGACTCAGGCTTACATTGGTTCAATTTCATGAAAAACATAGGTTTAGACACAATTATCATAACAAGCAGAAAATATCATCATCAGACAGACAAAATTGTCCACATCATTGCACATCAAACTTATAATATCGCAAGTTCATCGTTTGCTGAAGCTTTCCGGCCAGTGAATCTTGCAGTAGTTGAAAATAAATTTTCCGCTCAACTTATACAAATCTTTTCCCCACTCTTTTCGAAGGGGGTCATAAATTCCAGCAAATCGGAAAGCATTAGGTGTGTCCGAGACCGGAATGGAGAAGGTGGTTCCCAGGAAAATATCGCTGACCAGGAAGACGATAATGGCCAAAACTTTATGACCTTGCAGTTAGCGGTGGAAACATTTGGACATCCCAGCAAAAAGGGGTTAGAGTGTTTTGCCCGAACTGCGCAAATAAAATTGAAAAATGGAAATTGTCAATCCCTGGTGGATGCCATATCATCAGTCCTTAGTGGGCACAGTGAATGTATTTTCATTGCAAGAGGAATTGGCGGTCAAAATATTAAAAAAAATGTCAAAGATTTGCACAAGAAACAAGAAACAAGAAACAAGAAACAAGAAACAAGAAACAAGAAACAAGAAACAAGAAACAAGAAACAAGAAACAAGAAACAAGAAACAAGAAACAAGAAACAAGAAACAAGAAACAAGAAACAAGAAACAAGAAACAAGAAACAAGAAACAAGAAACAAGAAACAAGAAACAAGAAACAAGAAACAAGAAACAAGAAACAAGAAACAAGAAACAAGAAACAAGAAACAAGAAACAAGAAACAAGAAACAAGAAACAAGAAACAAGAAACAAGAAACAAGAAACAAGAAACAAGAAACAAGAAACAAGAAACAAGAAACAAGAAACAAGAAACAAGAAACAAGAAACAAGAAACAAGAAACAAGAAACAAGAAACAAGAAACAAGAAACAAGAAACAAGAAACAAGAAACAAGAAACAAGAAACAAGAAACAAGAAACAAGAAACAAGAAACAAGAAACAAGAAACAAGAAACAAGAAACAAGAAACAAGAAACAAGAAACAAGAAACAAGAAACAAGAAACAAGAAACAAGAAACAAGAAACAAGAAACAAGAAACAAGAAACAAGAAACAAGAAACAAGAAACAAGAAACAAGAAACAAGAAACAAGAAACAAGAAACAAGAAACAAGAAACAAGAAACAAGAAACAAGAAACAAGAAACAAGAAACAAGAAACAAGAAACAAGAAACAAGAAACAAGAAACAAGAAACAAGAAACAAGAAACAAGAAACAAGAAACAAGAAACAAGAAACAAGAAACAAGAAACAAGAAACAAGAAACAAGAAAAAAACAAACTTAAAACTTAAAACTTAAAACTTAAAACTTAAAACTTAAAACTTAAAACTTAAAACTTAAAACTTAAAACTTAAAACTTAAAACTTAAAACTTAAAACATAAAACTTAAAACTTAAAACAAATGACTCATTATTTTGTTTCCTAAAATTCCTCAAATTTAAAATAACTCCATTTATGACCACCAGTATTTCCCCAGAAGTGTAAGTTGATCCAACATTCCGTCACGATCGAAGTCAACGTGATAGTGCAAGGCAAATACTTATCCCTTGCTTTTTTGAATTGATATCCTTTTGTGACGGAAAAGTGGGTGGATTATGTTTCCTGCATCTCACCACTTCCCCCACCGGATTGACTTTGTCGCCCTTACGATGGATTTCCAAACATTTTTTTGCTCCCAAATTATACATATTTATGAGACGAATAGAGCGGATAGATTTCAATATTTTATCGTCGCACTGCGCTGATGTAGATCGGAGGACGACCGGGACGAAGACGATGGTGATGATGCTGCTGTTTGGCAAATAAGTGCATTGCAGCCATGCGAAAATGATAAATGGTGTACAAAAGTCACTGCCTGGTGCTGTGCTCGGAGGGAGGATCCCGGTCCAGGGACTTGAAATTCGAGTGCTTACTTCGGCGAACCATTTGTCAGAAGGTTTCGGAGAAATAAATACAAATGATGGAAGAGATGTAAATTGTTGTTTTATTGTGTTGACCCATCGGAACGTAATTTGTGCTCGGGGCGAGGCTCGGAGAAATGTTTTTCTTGTTTTTCGGTACATTCCAGCTTTGGGGGATGACTTTTTCGTTTGTTCATTTAAGTAAAATATTTATTTTTGCATGTTGAGAAGTTTGGTACCATGGAAGAAAGGGCTTTTTCCAGAAATTTTTCATTAGTTACATTTTACCTGAAGTAGCAAAAGTATTCCATAACAATCCTGTAAATACCCCCAATTTAATTAATAGCTGAGTTGAGAGCTTTCTATTACTCAAGGATTCTCATTTTCAAGTGCAATTTCATCTCAATTATTCTAATAAAAAAACATTCCATTGCCTCCCATAAACTTTTATATCCCATCTCCCTCTATTGCTAACCTCCTCCATTTCAATTTGGGCTGCATTCTTTTCCGATTTTGGAGATGCAACTGAACCGCAACATCCAATCTGGAAGGCGAACATTCCCTGTGAATACAATGATTACAACATCCCCCTTCACCGTACCCTTGCATCAGCATCCCTAACCCCTTTGTAAGTAAAAGATCAGGACAAAAACCATTGCTAACCTCCCCCTCGTTTCGCCTCGCCTCCCTGGTAAGCACCAACTATTTCAATTCAGACGAAAGCAATCAAAATCAACTTACGTGCATGTACTGTATAAACTATATATTTATATATTAAATATACTTTATTGAATCTTTCTTATAATATTTACATTTGGTTTACATAATAAGTGGTCAGCTGTGGCTCTTCAGCTTTAGTTTGCTTTTCGTGATTTAAACACTGTTCATTTTCTTAACTTTAAAAGTATATGATTTATCATTTTTGTAACACTAGGTACAATGAGGAAAAAAAAAATTTAAGAAAACATAACCTAACCTAAAACTAACTTAATCTTACCATAAACTAAACCAATCCTTGAATCAAGGGGTATTCAGATATAGCACATTTTTCCCTGAATTTTAAACATTTTTCTTGAATCTTCTGATCCAACATTTTTACTTCTGCTAATTCATGAACCTCACTTGATCTTGTCCAGCCAGGAACATTCAAAATCATTTTGAGTACCTTGTTTTGGACACGCTGGAGCTTCAATTTATGAGTTCTAGCGCAACACTCCCAAACAGGTACTGCATACTCAATAACGGGGTAAATTATTTGTTTGTAAACTGCTAGCTTATTTTTCAAAGATAGCTTTGATTTTCTGTTAATTAAAGGATACAAACACCTGATGAGAATGCTGCACTTGTTCAATATTTTATCTACATGCTGCCGAAACAATAGTTTCGAGTCAAGTATGATACCTAAATAGACAACTTCCTTTGACCAGGGTATCGAAACATCATTCATTTTAATCAAAACATCATCCTTTGGGACAAATCTGGCCGATTTGGAAAGTGGAAAAATGATGGTTTGAGTTTTGGCTGCGTTTATGCGAATTTTCCAGTCGCCAAAGTATTCGGAAAGAACGTCAAGACCCTTCTGAAGACGGCCAACTAAATATCTGGTTATTTTACCCTTATAAATAACGGCAGTGTCATCAGCAAAAAGTGACAACACACCATTACCAGGAAGAGTAGGCAAATCAGATGTAAAAATATTGTACAGAAGTGGGCCAAGAATACTTCCTTGGGGAACCCCAGCATCAATGTTGAATAATCCAGAAGCAATCCCATTCAGAAAAACCCTGAACGATCTCTCCGAAAGATAGTGCTGGATAATTTTGATAAGATACATTGGAAAACCGTATAAATACAGTTTATGTATCAAACCATCATGCCAAACATTGTCAAAAGCCTTCTCAACATCCAACAAAGCCATAGCAGTTGATTTAGACTCAAGCTTGTTCTGCTTGATGATTTTAGTTACTCTCGTAAGCTGATGAGCAGTATTATGTCCCTTTCGGAAGCCAAACTGCTCGTTCAAAATTATATTATTATCGTTGGTAAAATCCAAAAGCCTTGAATAGATGACCTTCTCAAAGAGTTTGGACAGACTACTTAAAAGACTAATGGGACGATAACTTGTTGGCGATGTTGGATCTTTTTGAGGCTTCAAAATTGGTATGACTTTGCCCAGTTTCCAATTGGTGGGGAAGTAACCAAGTTGCAAACATTTATTGAAAATATTGGCTAGATGTTGAAAGAACTGATCACTCTGTTTTTTCAACACCAGATTGAAAATGTTATCAAAGCCAGGAGCTTTCATATTTTTCATTTGTTTTACTGCAACTTTGACTTCCTCACCAGAAACTTGGGAATCTGCAGGAAATTCAAAGGTAGAGTCATTGATTGTTGAAATACTATTGGCAACTGATGTTTCTTTACGGCTGGTCATGGAAGCGCCAAGATTATGTGAACTAACAAAATGAAGCCCAAGTGCATTTGCCTTTTCCTCGGATGTAATCAAAGGAGAATCCTCAACAATAAGAGGAGGAATAGGCTTTGGTTTATTTTTAAGAACTTTTGAAAGTTTCCAAAATGGTTTTGAATAATTCCCAAGCTGGCTTACATGTTTTGAAAATTCTTGATTTCTGATATTGTCAAGTCGGTCTTGTATGATTTTGTTCAAATTGTTAACTGAAATCTTTTTGTCATAGTCCCCAGTCCGTTGATATTGTCTCCTATAAACATTCCTAAGTCTAATCAAGTGTTTAGTATCTACGTCAATATCAGTTACCTTAAAATTAACAGGAACCTCCCGAACGTTGGCAGCCTCTGCTTGGTTGATAGCCTGCTGGATCACCTCCAGCGAACGATCAATATCAGCAGAAGTTTCCGGCTGTTGATCATAGTCGATGTTGCTGTCGACCACTTGCTGAAACTGCTGCCAGTCAACGTTGTGGTAATCTTTCCGGGTTGGTTGCCGCTGCGGAGTAACGGAAGCTCCAACCTCCACAACCACCGGATAGTGATCAGAACTCAACTCTTCAAACACCTCAGGATGAGCCACGTTCTCAGCCATATTGGTAATGAAGAAGTCGATGATTGAGTGATTCCCAGACCGAGCCAGCCTCGTTGGACGATCCGGACTCACAACGTTGTAGTATCCGTTTTGCAGATCGTTGTGCAGAATCACTCCGTTCCGATTCCTCCTGCTGTTGCCCCAAACTTCATGCTTCGCGTTGAGGTCACCAGCGATGATGTACTTTACGCTCCGCCGTGTCAGCTTCTGGATATCGCCCTTCAGTTTTGCTGCTGAACCATCTCTGGAATTCACCTGACGTGGGCAGTATGCAGCAATGAAGAGTACTGGGCCAACCGAAGTGGGAATTTCCACTCCAACGGCCTCGATGATGTCCAGCTTAAAGTGTGGCAGCCGGCGTGGCTTGAGATCACGATGAACAGCGACAAGCACACCTCCTCCTCCAGAGGTGGTCCTATCGAGCTGCGTCGCGATTTTGTAGTTTTGTAGATAAACTTTTTCACCGGGCTTCAGATGAGTTTCCGTGATGGCAGCTACGTCGATCTCCTTCTCGCGAAGAAAATCCACCAGCTCTAAGTTCTTCCTCCTAATGGAGCAAGCGTTCCAATTCAGCAGCTTGAGGGACCTACGATCCATACTGGATGACGAACGAGGTCAGCACTTCAATCTGCTGGGTCTTGGTTTTGCATCCACGCAGTGCAGCGGACATCTGTTTGAAAATATTGAGGAGTTCGGTTGAGGTGTAAAGATCATTACCATTTTCCTCAACTGCTGGTTCTTGGGTTGGTCTTGGCTCCTGGCTGAAGCCCGGTGGTGGCGTTCTCGGCTCCTGGCTGGAACCCGGCCGTGGATGATTCATATCAGCTCTCTTCCTGGGATCCAACGGCAACGGTGCCAAGTTCGGGACCTGGCGTCGCGGTTGAAGAGGTGGAAAATTTTGCTCCACCAGGGCTGGAGGAGTTCTACGACGCTGAGGCTGATTCTTCGTCGATGCTTGCTGCCGAATTTTCACGAACTCAGCTCTCTTGGGGCACTTTCGGTCGGTTGACGAGTGCTCACCGTTGCAGTTGAGGCACTTCACCAGCGAATCTTGGATGCACTGGGATGTGATGTGCGCATCGGTACCACATTTGGCGCAACGACGCTTCAGGTGGCAGTTCTTACCTCCGTGCCCGAAACCCAGGCAGTTGAAGCATTGTGTGACGTCACGATGCACTGGTCGGTATCGCTCCCACGACACGATAATGTTGAAAACCGCTCGAATTGCCTTCAGCTCAGGAAGCGTCGTCGATCCCTTAGCCAAATGCAGCAGGTAGAGCTGGTCACGGTACTTGATGTCTTTGTTGCGTCGGCTCATTTTGTGCACGGCCAACACATCCAGTTTCAAAACTTTTAGCTCGGCAGCTAATTCCTCCACTGGCATGTCGTACAGACCTCTGACGACGATTTTGAACGGCTTATCCATGACGACATCATGGGTAAAGTACTCCGCCTCGTTTTCGGTCAAGTAATCCTTGACCAGTTGATAGTGCTGCCTGGATTGCACCAGCACCTTAAATCCGTCCTGACACAGACGAATGTTGCCTTGGACTTTCCCAGACTTGATGAGTTCAACAAGCCCCGCACGAAAGTCGATCGTTGCTGCTGATTGCCGCACATAAAAAGGAGGCAGTTTCTCCTTTCGCTGTTTCACTTCATTCTCCTTTGCTTCCGCTACCTGGTCCTCGTCAGGCAGTCCAGCGAACTTGTTGTTCTTCAAAAGCTGCTCCTCGTGCGATGAAGAGTTCTCCTCCTCCTCATCCATCGGTACAGTACCGTCGCTCTTTTTCGTCTTTTTGCTGTTCGATGTCACTTCCAAAAGCACCTTCCTTTTGGAAATTCCCGGTTTTTGGCCATCAGTTGAGGCCTCAACCTTCCTTTTGGAAATTCCCACTTTTTTGCCTGCTTGAGCCGCAGGTAGGGCAATATTGCCGGCGTTTTGCGCCGGGACGCGACGAGTCATGTTGATTCAGACAACCTTCACCAACGAATGCTCGGATAACAATGACTGTATAAACTATTGAGAGCGCATCGCTATAAAAGTTTGAATACGGGAGAAAATTGTATACATCCTGGGGCTTTGCTGGGATTTTTGTTAGAGTTTTTTTTTCACTCGTCTTTAGATTCAGCTCTTGTTCACCTGATTCGTTTTCCCGAGGACTTTCGAACATCTTCACCGAGGCGCTGTGTTTTTTTGTGTGGTTAAATTTTTGATGCAGGCATCCGATCCGATGGGGAAGAATGTGGGTCTATTCTTCGAGGAAATCACAGGACTGTAAAAAGTTACTACAAATGTTTCTTGTTTCTTGTTTCTTGTTTCTTGTTTCTTGTTTCTTGTTTCTTGTTTCTTGTTTCTTGTTTCTTGTTTCTTGTTTCTTGTTTCTTGTTTCTTGTTTCTTGTTTCTTGTTTCTTGTTTCTTGTTTCTTGTTTCTTGTTTCTTGTTTCTTGTTTCTTGTTTCTTGTTTCTTGTTTCTTGTTTCTTGTTTCTTGTTTCTTGTTTCTTGTTTCTTGTTTCTTGTTTCTTGTTTCTTGTTTCTTGTTTCTTGTTTCTTGTTTCTTGTTTCTTGTTTCTTGTTTCTTGTTTCTTGTTTCTTGTTTCTTGTTTCTTGTTTCTTGTTTCTTGTTTCTTGTTTCTTGTTTCTTGTTTCTTGTTTCTTGTTTCTTGTTTCTTGTTTCTTGTTTCTTGTTTCTTGTTTCTTGTTTCTTGTTTCTTGTTTCTTGTTTCTTGTTTCTTGTTTCTTGTTTCTTGTTTTTTTTATGTGTACTTCCTACTTTCTTCTTTCTACTTTCTTCTTTCTACTTTCTACTTTCTACTTTCTACTTTCTACTTTCTACTTTCTACTTTCTACTTTCTACTTTCTACTTTCTACTTTCTACTTTCTACTTTCTACTTTCTACTTTCTACTTTCTACTTTCTACTTTATACTTTATACTTTCTACTTCCTACTTTCTACTTTCTACTTTCTACTTTCTACTTTCTACTTTCTACTTTCTACTTTCTACTTTCTACTTTCTACTTTCTACTTTCTTCTTTCTTCTTTCTACTTTCTACTTTCTACTTTCTACTTTCTACATTCTACTTTCTACATTCTACTTTCTACATTCTACTTTCTACTTTCTACTTTCTACTCTCCTTCCTTTTTTAAACATCACAGCTTAAATTTTCAACATAGAACTTTCGATGAAACCTTATATTTACAACTTCCAATTTTCACCTTTCATCTTTAAACTTTCATCCTTTAAATGCAACTCTACATTGACAACTTACAACTTTCATTTTCAGCTTTTTATTTTCATCTTTATATTTGTTCACGCTGCTGATCATGTTTTTATTTTTAACTTTCAATGTTTGACTTTCAAGTTTCAAGTTTACATTTTTAACTGACAACTTTCGATTTTCAGGTTTTTTTCTTTCAATCTTTAACTTACATCTTTTATGCAGCTATCAATATTTATCTTTCAACTTTTAACTTTCCATTTTTATCTGTCTTTTTTCAAATATAAAGTTTTTTTTTCAAATTTCAACTATTAATTTTTATTTTTCAATTCTCCACTATCAATTTTTAACTTAAAACTTGTATCTTTAAATTTTAAACTTTTAGTTTTCAACTATCAACGCTCAACTTTCAACGTTCAATTTTCAACTTTCAATTTTCAACTTCCAATTTCCAACATTTATTTTAAATCTTTAAAATTTCAACTTTCAATTTGCAACTTTCGATATCAACATTAAATTTTAAATTTTCATCGTTAAATTTTCAATTTTCCATCTTTAACTTTCAGATTTCAACTTTCAATTGTAAATCTTCAACTTTTAATTTTCAACTTTCAGTTTTTAACTATTAATTTTAAACTCTTAATTTTCCACATTTATTGTTCAACTTTCATCCTTCAAAGTTAAATTTTGAACTTTCAATTTTCGATTTTAAATTTAATCTTTAATTTTTCAATTTTCCATCTTTTACTTTCAAATTTCAACTTTCATTTTTCAACTTTCAATTTTAAACTATTAGTTTTCAACTTGCAATTTCAACTTTCAATTTCCAACTTTCAATTTTCAACTTTCAATTTTCAACATTCAATTTTCAACTTTCAAATTTGCAACTTTCAATTTTCAACTTTCAACTTTAAATTTTTCAGCATTCAATTTTCAACTTTCTTTTTTGAATTTTCTTCATTCTTCTTTCCATTTAGGCCGTTGCAAATATTTTTCAAAGTTTATGTCGCCCCCTCCCCACTTCAAAATCGGTCCGAAAAATCAGGGGGCAAAAAAAAAAATTTTTTCAAAAAACTTCAAAATTTTAAAGGAAATAGAAGTCTAGCCAACTAAAAGCCATTAGAAATGCATTTTACTGCGTTTAAAACCATATTTAGCATGTCTGTGATCGATCAAAAATATTTTTATTTTTTGTGAAATTCCAATGTACAGCACCGCAAAAAGTTTTTTTTTCGACGAAAAAAATAAATCTCTTCAATACTTGCATATTTTGAAACCTAATGATTGCAAAACAACTGAGCAGGTGTAAAATGCATTTTAAAACAATTTTTTCATTCAAATGTTGAGACCATGACTTGTTATTAGAATTTTATATATTTTTTATTTTTTTGCCCCCCCTCGTTCCCGACCAGAGTCGAGGGACATAAACTTCAAAACATATTTACAACGGCCTTACTTTTTTGAATTTTCTACATTCAATTTTCTACTTTCCATTTTCATTTTCAAGTTTCAATTTTTAATTTCAATTTTCGATTTTCGATTTACAATTTTTAACTTTCTATTTTCAATTTTCATCTTTCCTTTTCAACGTTGTTGATTATTATTTTTTATTTTGTTTTTTGCTGTGCCTCAAATTTCTCCTACAAACCATTCCCATGAAGAAGCAATAACGTGAAGTCTCTATTCGTAGCCGGCGATGCAAATCGCAATTTCGCCAAGATTAGAGAGGCGGCTCTTCTCTCTGCTGTGTCGGAATCGCTCCTCCTGCAGAATGAAGCTTTCAATTTTACATCATTTTGGAGAGTGCAAATGCAAATGCAGTCGGGAGCGAACGAATTGCAAAACCCCTCCTACCTCTTGGATGTGTGCGCGATTTCACACGATTGCCAGAAGTGGTAATCTTCACGAAATTGAAAACTAAACTATTTTTATCGTCACTTTGCTGGTTCTCGTTTGGAGGGGGGCGTATGTGTGCACCTCAATTTTAATATAATTTTATGCATTTTTCACATTTCTACCGCACTGCTGAACTTACTCGAGTAGGGTACCTTGTCCAATGTTTGACTAAATGAATTTAGAGTAAGTTTTACACTCAATTTTAAATTTAAGTAAACTTTTTGAATTTTTTTTTTCAAAATTTCTGTTACTAAAAAAATCTACATGGAATTGAACTTAAACTTAGATTAAGTCTTTCATAGTGATGTCTCCCCCAAATCGGACCATCTTTCCCATCCACTCGAGCGTTAAAAATGTCCAAAAACCATGCCAAAGGATAAGACCAACAGCCAAGACTGACTGACGCAGGAAAGATTCAACTTTTGCGGAGCATTCCAATTCCGAACCGGAATGCGTCCAAGAAGCTGTCCCAAAACTCACATTCACATGATAACAGAGCTTGAGCTCCCTCCTTGTTCTCTCTGGTGATAGTTTTCCAGAGATGTAATGATTTCCTTCTGTGCACACTTTTTGGGGGGAGATGCATTTTTGTGGACGGAATTGCTGCTGCAATTTTTTACGGGATGCACATCTCACTTCCCGGTGGGCAAACAGAGCTAACTTTTAATAGAATTTCGATGCAATCTGGTTGAGTTTTTTTTTTGGTGAATTTAAAATACTCTGATTGCTGCGGGCTTGAAATTTGAATCAGGATGCAAGTGGCCATTTCTTATGTTAAAGTTTTAGCTTTTAATCATCGTTGAAAGATTTTCTCTGTTCGTTCCCATGCCTCTTTTTTTAAATTTTTTCTTTTTGAGATGAATATATTTTTTTTACAACTTCAACAAAGTTGACCTACTCCAATTCATTTCCGTTTATCTTAAAACTTAATCAAATGGCCCGAAATAAGCTAACTTGAAGTAATTTTCGCCACCAAAGTCAAATCCCACGACCATTGATATGCAAATTTCTGCACTGTCGCGAGTCAAACCGCCAGATAAGACGCAATTCCAAAAGAGTCAACCTCGCCAGGTAAGTTTTCCCTCTCACCCACACACACGTGTGTCAAACTGTTGAAAACTGTAATAGAAAACGTAAAGTTTTCCTCTTTCTGTTTTTTTTTTCTGCCAACTTGCGCCACCACCGGAGAGCTAATCTGGCATAATAAGCTTGGAAAAGCTCGAAGAAAAGTGCGCTGTCGTCGGTCGTTACAGGCAGCGAGTGAGTTTTTCTCCGCCGGCAACTCCTTGTACATCTTGGAGAGTGGAAAACTTTGGCACACCTCCTGGTGTGGTGCTGATGGCTCCGCTCTCGGCAACTGCAATAAGATTGATAAGCGTGTGCCGATCTTTTGCCACTCAAGGTGGTTGAACACTGGGAAAATGGAAATATTATTTTTGATTTTCAGATTAATTTCAGCTGACTAACTGACTAATAATATAATTCAAATAAATCCAACACCAATCCCAATCCCAATTCCAATTCCAATTCCAATTCCAATTCCAATTCTAATTCCAATTCCAATTCCAATTCCAATTACAATTACAATTACAATTCCAATTCCAATTCCAATTCCAATTCCAATTCCAATTCCAATTCCAATTCCAATTCCAATTCCAATTCCAATTCCAATTCAAATTCCAATTCAAATTCCAATTCCAATTCCAATTCCAATTCCAATTCCAATTCCAATTCCAATTCCAATTCCAATTCCAATTCCAATTCCAATTCCAATTCCAATTCCAATTCCAATTCCAATTCCAATTCCAATTCCAATTCCAATTCCAATTCCAATTCCAATTCCAATTCCAATTCCAATTCCAATTCCAATTCCAATTCCAATTCCAATTCCAATTCCAATTCCAATTCCAATTCCAATTCCAATTCCAATTCCAATTCCAATTCCAATTCCAATTCCAATTCCAATTCCAATTCCAATTCCAATTCCAATTCCAATTCCAATTCCAATTCCAATTCCAATTCCAATCTAATTCAATCTAATCCAATCTAATCCAATCTAATCCAATCTAATCCAATCTAATCCAATCTAATCCAATCTAATCCAATCTAATCCAATCTAATCCAATCTAATCCAATCTAATCCAATCTAATCCAATCTAATCCAATCTAATCCAATCTAATCCAATCTAATCCAATCTAATCCAATCTTATCCAATCTTATCCAATCTAATCCAATCTAATCCAATCTAATCCAATCTAATCCAATCTAATCCAATCTAATCCAATCTAATCCAATCTAATCCAATCTAATCCAATCTAATCCAATCTAATCCAATCTAATCCAATCTAATCCAATCTAATCCAATCTAATCCAATCTAATCCAATCTAATCCAATCTAATCCAATCTAATCCAATCTAATCCAATCTAATCCAATCTAATCCAATTTAATCCAATCTAATCCAATCTAATCCAATCTAATCCAATCTAATCCAATTTAATCCAAACTAAACCTTTCCGGCTTAGTCCATCATAAATTTATCTTATCAAATATAACCCAATTTATTCCAATCAATTCTTGTACAATCCAATCTAACCCATTTAAATCTAATCCAACCTTATTTGAATTTTATCCTAACTAATCTTATCCAATTCTAATTTAATTCCATCTCCTCCAAACGAAACCATTTTATTCCAATTCATTCTAATTCAATCAAATCAAATACAATCAAAACAAATTTTTGTCCACCAAAATCATCCCATCCTCCCACCGTCCACCGTAACTCAGTTGGTTCCGGAAGTTGTACCCTTTGAGTTAACCCCCTGGAACAGTGGTGCGCTGTGAAGGTCCCGGAAATGTTGGGAAACTTTGTGCGATTTGTTCGACGGAAAATTGAAATGTTTTTCAGCCCAGGTGGGATGATGGTGATGTTAGTGCATGCGAAACGTTGCTCGGAAATGTTCGTGTATTGAAACATTGTTGAACAGGTTCGCAGGACTGACTGCTGAAGTTTCCGTAGTTTTAGTTGCGGGTAATTAAAGAGTGAAGTTTTTAATACAGAAATCCTTCACGAAAACAGGATTATTTGAAAAAAGTAGTCTGATCGGGCCCAAAATTGGTGCGGGGGTTACTTGGCCTAAATAATTAGACCCATATTTTTTTGGTTTGGCCATTAGGGTGAAAAAATGAATCACATGTAAACTCAGTTGTTGTAAACTTGAGATTCGACGTAAACGGTTGAATCACGCGTAAATTCATGTTTTTACGTATAATTTGTCGCAAATTTACATCAAATTGCATTTAAATTTAAATGTTTAATGACGTGCAAAAGTGTTACATCATACATGATGTAACATTCAGAAATATTTTTTTGTGTGTACGTCGTGTTATGGTGGTTAAAAAAATGGAAAAATCGTCAATTTTTGCAAAAAAATTGCACCAATTTAAGCTGTCATGGACGCAAACGAGTAGTGATAAAATAGGTTTTTGAGGAAAATTTATTTAAAAAATCAAGCCTGACATTACAAAAGGTCGTGTAAAAACTTAATTTATTATTAACTTCTCGGCAATATTTTTGCGAAATTTGGTGTCTTTGGAAAAGAAGCTCGTGTTAGTTGTGCGCATTGTTTGGCACCAATTTTTTAGTTCCGAACTTTGCCGCATAGGTGGCGCTAAATCTAACTTTTTACAAGAGGGTAGTGGAGCTTTGGTCTCTTCGACAAAGTTGTGTAATTTATCATTCTGAACAACTTTGTAGAACACTGAATAATTTCCAAAAATAATAGTTAAAAGTTACAGCAGTTTGGAAAAAATATCACTGATAAAATTGTGTTTTGTACTAAATCATCCCAAAACGTATTTATTTATTGCAGGCCTTACCCGACAAACTTCGTTCTGCCTTATTTTTCGTTTGTTGACGGTTTTTGCTTTTTTGCTTATTCAGGCTCCTGTGATCAAAGTTTGATTTTACGTAACTTTCTCCATACAATTTACCGATGCTCCGGAATCGGTTCCAGAGTGGTCAAAGTGTCAATTAGTTAGCGTATAAACCTTTCTTGTGCTAATACGAACCTAACGCAACAAAGAGCACCTCGATCCGACGCTCCGTATTGAACTGATTTGCGTTCGAACAAAACCGTCGAAATTTTATATATATATATATATATATATATATATATATATATATATATATATATATATATATATTGGCAAGAAATCAACTTTTTTCACTAAAACTGCGATAACTTCAAAATTTCAGCGATGACCTCTACATGTCTGGGTATCAAAAGTTGCGTCTTTTAATTACGAAAATTTTGGTACCCAAACATCTATAGGTCATCGCTGAAATTTTAAAGTTATCGCAGTTTTAGTGAAAAAAGTTGATTTTTTGCCAATTTCGTCATTTTGCCCGATCCGAGCACTTTTGTTTTTTTCCATGCTGTTTTCGTGGGGAATTGCTGTATATATATATATAGATTACTAATAAATTTCACATGTCTATTTGCAGCAAAAGGTTCACTATGGTGAAAATTCTGTGTCCCACCTTAAGAAAAATAACTAAACCTGAGACCGTTGTAGATGATGATGACTTATCGGATGATTTCAAAGTGATGGTAAGTGAATACAACACTTAATTTTATACAACATAATAAAAATATAAGCTTAAAACTTGGTGAAAATTTTGCTCGGTTTCGATTTTTTAGGAATTCACGAAAAATTTGTGCTCCTTTTTTAATTTTTTTAGATTAATGCAACGTAATTTTTTAAAACATTAGTCTAACTTTAAATGTTTTATAACAACATTTGAAAAAAGTTTTGTTTTGATGCTTTTTAACAATGATTTAACATCTTAATGCAAAAAAAAAACAAATTAGTACAAAACGTTACATTTTTAGGCAGAATAAATGCGAAAATAAAAACACCCAGCATTAATTTGTGAGGAATTATTACAAAATTTACTGCAAATTCAATAAAAATATTGCTAACAACAGCTAATTATTGACTACATGTACGAATATTTTTCTGTTTTCAAGTAAGACATTAGTTAAAGTATAGCTAGAAATTCGGCACAGCCTATATCGTTAGATAATTAATGAAAATATATATCAACACTTACATAAATTATGTTTAATTAAGATTTGTTTTGTTATAAACCACAAATAATTTTCTGCATGCAAACATATTTCGGTTGATACAACGAAAAAAAAATGTTGAAAAATAGTTGAAAAATATGTCCTAGCAGTCGACTGCTAGAACTTTTTTCGACCATTTAACCAACAAAAATGGCAATTCCAACTATTTTTTTAGTTAATTTTAGTTACTGGTGGTCAGCAATTTCGGGTTAACTAAATCAACAATCGATTGTTGAAAAAAAGCTGTGTAAAAAATTTACCCATATTTTATTGTATTAACCAAATTTTCTTAGATTTGCCCCGGCCGGTCTCTCCGTGTATTTGCATAAAAAAATAAGACATTTATAACTCTTATGTATAAGTAATGATTTTGAAGTTTTTGATTAATATACAAGATCAAACTCGACGATAAAGTTTTGTTTAGGAGATCTTCAATTAAAAAAATCTTGAATAATTAAAAAAAAACTTGAACTTTTCATTACCATTCCTAAATTGCCCATCCATCGTTCATTCGCACAGCTAATACTAGATGAATGCAATTGCCATTTTGTTCATCGCACTCACCTCTCCAAGGACCAGAACCATATACTAGCATCATCAACTAGCACGATAAGTCGGCATGTTATTCGCTGTTTCTCCTCGACTCTTCGCCACCACTACCACCAGAGGTACTCTAAAACTAACCAACGAGATGAATTTGAGGTTTCAAAAGTCGTTTTTATTCTCTTAATTGCCCTGCACTTTAGTGCACACACGAACACACACAGCGACACATTGGCTTTTCCATAGGTTATCTGCATTTTATTTAAATTAACTCAACTTTTAAACCCTCCACCATCCTCCCGGGTTTGAGGTTGGAGACCGTCGCTGGAAATCGAGCCTTCCCGAGGCCGCCACTCTCTCGCGTGTACGGAACAGTCCCGTGGCTTAACTCTTGATTGCACCATAAAAAAAAGAGTCCACCGAAGAGCATCGCCATTTTAGTTAATTGCTCTATCACTTTTTAATGGGTACACGTATATTTAGCGCGTCACGGCGGCGTGGTGACTGGCTGCGCAACGACTTTGCGACACGGCGGTGACGGTGACGACTTCCGACGGTGACGACTTCCGACGGAAATGGTTGGAAATGCAGTCATTTTTTGTAGGCGAGGGAGATTTGCAATGGAAAATCTCTTGAAATTACAGTTTTTAAACACAGAGGTAAATCATACATTAGAGCAATTCTCTGAGATTTCGGTCATTTGATTTTTTTTTTGTATTTTTTAATCCGGCTGAAACTTTTTTGGTGCCTTTGGTATGCCCAAAGAAGCAATTTTCCATCATAAGTTTGTCCATATAATTTTCCATACAAATTTGTCATTTATAAAAATTCGAAAATTTGTATCTCTGGAAGGAACTTTTTGATCGATTTCTTGTCTTGGACAAAGTTGTAGGTATGGATAAGGACTACACTGAAAAAATATGATACACTGTAAAAAAAATTTGGGTGATTTTTTATTTCACTTTTTGTCACTAATACTCGATTTGCAAAAAAAATACTATTTTATTTTTTTTTTCATTTTCTGATATGTTTTAGGGGCCATCAAAATCCAACTTTTCAGAAATTTCTAGAATGGGCAAAAAATCTTTGACCGAGTTATGAATTTTTTAATCAATACTGATTTTTTCAAAAATTCAAAGTGCTGGTCGCAAAAAAATTTCAGCTTCATTTTTTGATGAACAATCAAATTTGCAATCAAAAAGTACTTCAGTGAAATTTTGATAAAGTGCACCGTTTTCAAGTTAAAGCCATTTTTAGGTAACTTTTTTGAAAATAGTAGCATTTATTCATTTTTAAGAGGCAGTATTTGTAAATATTGCTCGGTTTGTTCTAGAGGTCGTATCGTGGAGTATCAGTGGAGTACCAAAATAAAAGGATGGTCCAATCGGCACCAAACTTGACCAAACTAGATGAACACTACTTTTGTTAGAATTTTTAAAGGAGCACACACATATTTCAGGAAGTTTTTTTTGCATTTTCGAAAGTATTTGTCCTGGAACTTTTTATAGTAATGTTTGGCATAAGTTACTGAACAAAACGTATAGTAAGATAATATGAAAGAAGAAATTTTACCCTTATTTTTATTATGAATTTATTGCATTTTTTCATCTTTGAATTTTTCAAGACACTTTTCATAGGTTTGAACAAAATCAAAATTGGTTAGTTAAATCCAAAAGACCTTTTACCTTTTATTTACTCCGTTAATTTAGTTATGAAAATGGCTGTTAAAAATTTTGAAAAATATTAATTTTGATAAATAACTGAAGATGCACGCCACGTTACAGTCTTAAACCTCAACTAACAATACTCAGTTCGAGGGGGTTTACGGAGAATGTCGAGTGGAGGGCTCATCCGAACAATCATATCCTGTGTGTGTGTGGCGCCACCATCGCGAAGCTCACAGCTTCCTCCCAGCGCTCGTCGTTGGCTCGAATGCCACTATTTATGGGAACACTTTTTTTAATTGCCTCCACTCAAAAAGCCAGAATCACTCACCAAACTCAGATCAGCGCTTCGATTGCAACCTTGGTTGGAGGTTTTGGCTCGTTGAACAGCACTCAAATTGTATGCAATTTTATGCTTTTTTTTTTCAAATGACGACCACCGATGTGATTGTTCGCCTTAAATTAATTGGCTCCACACTGACACACATTTGATTGCGGAACGATTGAGGTTTGTGGGAATTGTGAGTTATTTTCTGATGAGGGACGTTGAGGGGAGCAAATAATTTGAATGCAATTATCGTTGGAATCAAAAAAGTGTGAAGAGTGATATTTTTTTTAATTGGTTTTCCAATTATTCAAAAAATGAGATTCTTCTGTATACGTGTTTACATGTGGGTAATTCTCTACCAACTCACACGAAATCGGGAAAAGTTGCCCCGACCCCTCTTCGATTTGCGTAAAACTTTGTCCTAAGGGGTAACTTTTGTCCCTGATCACGAATCCGAGGTCCGTTTTTTGATATCTCGTGACGGAGGGGCGGTACGACCCCTTCCATTTTTGAACATGCGAAAAAAGAGGTGTTTTTCAATAATTTGCAGCCTGAAAAGGTGATGAGATAGAAATTTGATGTCAAAGGGACTTTTATGTAAAATTAGACGCCCGATTTGATGGCGTACTCAGAATTCCGAAAAAACGTATTTTTCATCGAAAAAACACTAAAAAAGTTTTAAAAATTCTCCCATTTTCCGTTACTCGACTGTAAAAAAATTTGGAACATGTCATTTTATGGGAAATTTAATGTACTTTTCGAATCTATATTGACCCAGAAGGTTCATTTTTTCATTTAGAACAAAATTTTTCATTTTAAAATTTCGTGTTTTTTCTAACTTTGCAGGGTTATTTTTTAGAGTGTAACAATGTTCTACAAAGTTGTAGAGCAGACAATTATAAAATTTTTGATATATAGACATAAGGGGTTTGCTTATAAACATCACGAGTTATCGCGATTTTACGAAAAAAAGTTTTGAAAATGTTGGTCGTCATCGATCATGGCCGTTCATGGTCACCCGCGACAGACACGGACGACGAAACAAAGAGAAACGCAAAAAGTAACTTTTTCAAAACTTTTTTTCGTAAAATCGGGATAACTCGTGATGTTTATAAGCAAACCCCTTATGTCTATATATCAAATTTTTTGTAATTGTCTGCTCTACAACTTTGTAGAACATTGTTACACTCTAAAAAATAATCCTGCAAAGTTAGAAAAAACACAAAATTTTAAAATGAAAAATTTTGTTCTAAATGAAAAAATGACCCTTCTGGGTCAATGTAGATTCGAAAAGTACATTAAATTTCCCATAAAATGACATGTTCCAAAATTTTTTACAGTCGAGTAACGGAAAATGGGAGAATTTTTAAAACTTTTTTAGTGTTTTTTTCGATGAAAAATACGTTTTTTCGAAATTCTGAGTACGCCATCAAATCGGGCGTCTAATTTCACATAAAAGTCCCTTTGACACCAAATTTCTATCTCATCACCGTTTCAGGCTGCAAATGATTGAAAAACACATCTTTTTTCGCATGTTCAAAAATGGAAGGGGTCGTACCGCCCCTCCGTCACGAGATATCAAAAAACGGACCTCGGATTCGTGATCAGGGACAAAAGTTACCCCTTAGGACAAAGTTTCACGCAAATCGAAGAGGGGTTTGGGCAACTTTTCCTGATTTCGTGTGAGTTGGTAGAGAATTACCCAAGCTTTTTAACGAATATTCCGGTTAAATGATTTGAAAATGAGGTAGCTCTTCCCGCCAAGATCAAAATTGATTTTTCGTTACGTTTTGTTTACCATGACCAAATTGGAAGAAAATTGAATTGGTAACATTAAATGTCTCTAAGAAGATTTTTGCTAGAAGAATAAGGTTAATTTGTTTAAAATTGTTCGTGAAATGGCAGTCAAAAGTTAAAAATTTAAAGAGCACTAGAGCTACCAAGGGCATAAGGTTTAAATCTGAAACTACTTAGGCGTCATCCATAAAGTATGTCACGCTCTAGGGGTGGGAGGGGGGGTCTGAGCAAGTGTGACATTGCGTGTTATAAGTATAGGAAAAGCGTGACAAAGGGGGGTGAGGAGGGGGGGGGGAAATTTTGGCTGATTTTAGCGTGACGTGCTTTATGGATGAAGCCTTAACAACTTTTTTTTTCTATGAAAATTCTTTTAACTGAAGTCTTTCATCAGGCCGAATCATTTAAAAAATCATTTAAAAACTACTTCGTATTATATAAAAAGTGTCAAAAAGATGCAAACATATTTCAAATACTCGCTCCAAACATTTGAAAACTTTGAGTTGTGATTACATAAAAATTGTATTTCAAGTTTAGCAGATGTTTAAGGTAAATTCAATGCTTATCTATTCATTGATGAGATTATACCAGTAAGATTTGTTCTGGATAAAATATTTGCCTTGAAAAACATATTTTCTTAATTTTTTTTCATTTCAATGTTTTGTCATGAAAAACTTATTTACCGCATGCTTTTTTTTATTTCATATCAACTAAATTATCAATTTGATTCTTTATCATAGTCTCTCAAACTGGTCACAGAGACGTATTCAAAAGCAAATTTATCGTTTTGGAGCATGGATTCATTTTACAAACTTTCCAAACACTGTGATTAAAAAAAAAATACTAGCTACTTCTAATCAAGTTTGAAGTTTTGAAGAGAATTTTATCCTACCGCGGTCCAAACTGCTATGCTGCAGCTATCTTGAAGAGCTCTTGTAGAACTCCTGGAAAAAAAAGTTACTTGGGAAGGTATTAATTGAACCTAACACTTATTTTGACCATTAATGTTGATATTTTATACTATTTTGTTGCAAAATATTAACCAAAACCAGGATCAGAACAATTTTCGATAAATTTCAAATTTCCCTGGAATTTTGTGACTCCGGGAATTTGGACGTTCTAGTGGAAATACAATGTCCCATCCCAGAGGGTCCCGGAGTACCAAACGTTCAAACATTTGCTCCCAACGAATACAACCAAATCTCGGAGCGTATGGTGGTGTATCCCCACGCTTTTTCCTCCCCTGTCGATTCAGAATTGTGTTGTTGTTCGAATACTCTGTGCTCAAACTCAATCCACTTCAAACGAATCATGTCTCTGCGATACGGCTCTACGCAGTAGGTCTGGCCGCTTTAACGCTTAAAATGTTTTAATGCATTCTGATGCCATGGCGCACTACAAATGTTAATAAATTACAAGAAGAGTGCTAGGCGTCATCGCTACTTTCAAATGTGTCTTATAGGAAATTTTCTCAGCATTCCAATGCTTCTAAGAGCGAAATGATTCATCGAGAAATTTCTGAGATGTATATATTTTAAGCTTTTTGTTTTAAAATCCTTAATCATTTATTGGAAACTTTTAAATAACAGTCCAGGAAACTTGTCATATGATGTGTTTCATGAGTCATTTACTCATCAAAATGTACAAAATAAGACAAGAAACAACTTTGTAGAAGGTTGCAATCCGCGTAACATTTAAAAAATGAAGTTCTAACCGATTTTTTGAAGATATGGGATTTATTCAGAAATAAAAATCATAAAACCGTATTTAAATATTTTTTTTTACAAGAACAAATAGATTATAACATAATTGTTGTGTACAAAAAACACCGGTTTACTCTGATTTAGCTTTTTCAACCGAAACTTCGGCAGGTTTGTGATTGATAGGGTATTATTGCGCCTATCAAGAAGTAATAGATTTTGGCGATTATCTCGCAGGACAAGACAAAATTAGCGCATGACACCCGCAGTGCAAAACGTAAACAAATACTGGTGTTTGTGTGTTTGTGTCCGTAAAAAAATATCAACAACCTTTGGTTACCATAGACAACGTATTTGCATTGCATTGCGACGTTATCTTTCTGCGGCGATTAATTGGAGCGCAGGATTCTAATTTTTCTCGAAATTATTAATACTGTATTTTTATGAATAAATATCATATTTCCTTAACCAAACATACACCAGTTGCATGGATACAAAACATGTTTAATACTCGAAATTACTCCAATCTGCAAACTACTGTCGCAAGCTTTAGGAGAAATACTTTTGATGAGTATGAAATGATTGTTTTAGTTTTTTTGTATTAAATGATTAAGTTATTAGCAATTCTTATGAATCTCATCTTTTTAAAAATGTTTTATATCTACCTTGATTTTTGTTCAAATAGTTTGGAAAGGAAGTTTCTGTTGGATTTTTTTTGTTGAAATAATATTTGATTTTTGTTCAAGCAAAAAATGTTTGAGACGGTGTTTTCAGAATTCTTTGTTGAAAGACTCGAGTATTAGTGCTACTTTTAATGTATTGTCACCAGTAAACATTTAATAAAATTTTATCTTTATTTTATACTCATGAAAATATGACTTTTGAAGCTTGCAACAGTGATATGTAGTACATTTTCAATTTTAAGTCATATTTGTATTAATGTTCCTGGTTAATGTTTGTTTGTTTGTTTTTATTCATTAAAATTCAATAATACCATTAACAATTACAAACTTGCCAATGTTTCAAATGAACAAGCTTAATCAAAGCAGACACGTGATATTTGTACACAAAAAATATCCCAATGCACACCAAAATTATGCAATAATCTTATAACTCTTGTAAAAAATATGTTTTGACACGGTTTTATGATTTTTATTTCTGAATAAATCCCATATATTCATAAACTCAGATAAAGCAAAATTTTCAAAATGATTAGTGGCTTGCAAAAAAGTTGATTCTTGTCTTATTTTGTACATTTTGATGAGTATATGACACATGAAACACATCATTTGACAAGTTTGCTGAACGGTTAAGTATAAAGTTTCCAATAAATAATAAAGGAAATTAAAACAAAAACATAAAATATAGATATCTCATAAATTTCCCGATGAAACATTTCGCTCTCAGAAGCATTGGAAAGCTGAGAATGTTTCCTATAAGACACATTTGAAAGTATCGATTACTATTTTTTCCTGAAAAGTTTGTTGAATGACATGTTCCAATAAATGTATAAATGGAGTTACGGAAAATGGCAGGGTTTTAAAATCTTTTTTTGTGTTTTTTCGACGAAAAATACGTTTTTTTTTTTTGAATTCTGAGTAAGCCATCAAATCGAGCGTCCAATTCTACATAAAAGTCCCTTTGACACCGAATTTCCATCTCATCATCATTTCAGGCCGCAAATTATTGAAAACACCTCTTTTTTCGCATGTTCAAAAAATGGAAGAGGTCGTATCGTCACGAGATATCGAAAAATGGACCTCGGATTCGTGATCAAGGACAAAGGTTACCCCTTAGGACAAAGTTTCACGCAAATTGAAGAGGGGTCGGGGCAACTGCTGTGTAAGTTGGTGGAGAATTACCCAAAACTTTTTCTTAGTTTGTGTGAATTTTGACGTGTAAGAATTTTAAATGAATATCCTGCGTTGACAATCAAATTTTAAAAACATTTTAAATTTTCTTGAAGTTTTGATGTACACTGTACCGCAAAAAAATTATTTAAGCCAAAAATCGTTGCAACTTTGATTTTTTAAATCAATGATTGAAAAACAGGTTTTTTTTTACAACACTTTCTTCACTCAAATTTGCAACGTCCTTACTAATGTGTGACCTTTCAAAAAACCTCCAAGACGAAAGCATGATATAAATTAATTCTTCTGGACCAAAATGTTCCGTCAAAATTGCATTACGAAGTGACATTTCAGTTAAAAGCTCAATTTGGTGGGTCCAAATTATTACCAGCTTTGCTTTTATCTGGTACTCCGCCCCATTACATATCTCCATCAGGCCCCCCTCAATTAAGAACCCTTCCAACTCTTCCACAGCCAAAAGGCATCCATTTTTTCCCCCAGAATACTTCACCATGATTACCAGGCGCCATCGAGCATAATTCGCATCCAAGAGCTGCAATCCATGCAGGAACGCAAGTTCGATGGAAATCATCATGATGCCATTTTTCCCCATGCCAAGTGTTGGGTGGATTTTTTTTGCAGCCACTTTCTCGAAAAACCCCTTTTTATTGCTTTTCCATTTGCCCGGAGGATGTTCAAAAATGCATGCGATCATGACGATGCTGATGGTGCTTTCGAGCGGTACAGTGGGGCTCGAAATTGTTGACACATACAAAAACAAAACTTTAATCAGGTAACTAGATGGAAAAAATGTTCAAAATTTCATCATTGAAACCTGCAAACGAACAACACTTTACAAAATCAAGCGGACACTGTACCTGACCTCCCATCGGCACCGAATCCAGGCCGACAGCATTTCCACACAGTAATGAAGTGCCAATTCATTCAATTTAAAATGGAAAACAAGTTCCACTTCCGGAAACTGGGCTGGAGGGTTGAGGGTGAGCGAGGGCACTTTCCAGTGAAACTATACCCCGAAGGGCAGCAGAAGCGGCAACAACACAAAAGGTGACTGGGAAATTGCTGTAATTGAACTGCCGTGTCGTTCTGGGAAACGCTCATGTGTGAAAGGGGGGCGGGGACCTTTTTTCCGGTGAGCTCTATTCTATTGGTCAAAGCGATTTCGCGAGGGGTAAGTGTGGGTGGGATTTGTACTTGGTTGATCGTGGAGGTTGGGTTAAGTATCTCTAATTGAAAATGAACGTTTCCGCTAACAGGATGGGCAATTATGGTTTTCGTTTTCATATTACAACAAAATTCATTGATCCACAATTACACGAATCTGCAAATTATGAAGAATAATTAAACTTGATTGACATGACGGCCTCTGACAAAAAGTCCTTTGGGACAGTTAACGCAATTTCAAGCTGTGACATGGCAGCACGATCTGCTCTGAAATACCTATTTTATAAAGGCTGTTAATATTGCACGGAGTTTTCACGCTATTTTCAATTTCTCAGGATAAGTTGTACAAAGCTGAATTTGAAATTTATTGGCATTACCGCGGACACATGACATTCTTGCCCCCATCCACGCAAAGCTGACTTCCGGTGGTAAAGCTGGCCGCATCCGAGCCAATAAAGGCAATGGCCGCCGCCACTTCCGATGCCCTTCCAACGCGTCCCATGGCGTGAACACTGTCCGAGTGCTTCAGGTACGCCTCGTACGTCGGATCATCCATTCCAAGCCGTCGCTGGAAATCCGTTATGATGACCGCCGGGTTCACCGAGTTGACCCGAACTCCCTTCGGCGCCAACTCCAACGCCACACATCTCGTGAACTGGTCCAGCGCGGCCTTCGAAATGCAATACGCCAAACTTCCGGAGAACGATCTGGTCCCGGCCACGAACGATACGTTCACGATGTTCCCCTTGCTCTTGATAAGGTCCCCGCAGGTTGGTGTTCATAATATCGTCAAACTGGCTCAAACTAGTTGTCTCGATGCTGCCCATGACTCCTTTCCCCGCATTGTTGACCAGAACGTCCAGTTAGCCAAACTTCTTAACGGTTTCGCCAACAACTTGCACGTTATCGTCCTCACTGCAAACGTCCGCCACAACCAGCAACAGCTTGGCCTTCCCAGTGGCTTCACATTCCTGGCCGACCTTTTGTAGATTTTCGATGTTTCTTCCCGTCAACACGAGCGAGGCGCCAAGTTCCGCCAGATACTTTGCCGTAGCCGCCCCAATTCCGCTGCTTGCGCCGGTGATGATAACCACTTTTCCCTTGAAGTCCATCTTGCTGGTCCAGGTCTAGGCCGCTCTCGAGAAGTGACTGAAGAGCTGATGCGCGTTATCAATCGGTTTTATAGTGCTTGCACAAATGCCAAGATAAGGACTGTGGAGGCTTAAACTTGCAAACAGCAAAGCTTATTCAATTGTTTTGCTGTTTAGATGAACGTCATCTATAATAATAATGTTCATAATGTTTACTGAAAACTTCTTTTAAATCATTGTGATTTTTTGTAAATACAAATGAAATTAAATTAGTTTTGAATCAATTATTTTCAACTAAATTTAACGTTTGCCTTGAACAATCGTGTGAAGAGGCCAATCTTGAAGCTGCTACTGAAGATTACATTACTATTCTTCCTCATTCGAATGAGAGCCAAAGTAAATATTGGAGATAACGTTGGGGTTGATAACTCGGTATGTACATGTTAGATTTTATCAAAACAAGTAAATTTTAGGGCATTTAAGGACACGATCTCCTAGAAATACTGTGTTCGAATCCCAAATTTAAGCCTCCCTGGCACTGGTTGAGTCAGGACCTGGCGCTCTAGTTTGGGATGGGGAACAACCTTTAAAATCGGTGCCTTTTTGAAGTTCACCATTTTTGTTTTTCACCAAATCAACAGTTCATAGTTTCGCAGGCATATGATTTCATTTGCAGAGATGGGCGAGAAAAAATATGGTTTTTTTACACAGCTCGTCTAAAGGATATTTTGATCGAATTTGAGTGAACCTCGCTAATTTACCCCAGAGCTCGTTAGGGAACCGTCCCAAGTCAGGGAAACTGTTTTTTTTAAATCATCTATCGTCGAAAAAATTTTTTTTTCTCATTTTGGAGCTAAATCCTTCAAAAAGTACCAAATATCTCACTGAGATTAATTTTTTTGTATTATTTCATCAACACATTGCTTTTGAGCAGTGCTTACGAAATTTCGACTTGGTTTGTGATAGGTAACAGAACACTCCACTACGACAACCTGATTTTGATATTCTACTTTAGATCGTTTCACACACAAACGAATGAGTGCTACGCAAAGTCACTCACACAGTCATTGACTTCCCTCTAGAATTACAATCGCTCAGATAACGGTCATTTGACATTCTACCGAGATTCCGATCATCTCTCCCATGATCGCATTCATATGACTTCTGTCACCACGCAGCAAACACATGGAAGAGTGAGACAAAAACGAGAGAAAGAGAAAGAGCACGTTGTCTCGTTCGGGCGGCTGCTTGAGTGGTGCTTATTTTTCGTTCGTTTCGTCTTTGTGTTTACGTTCACCGACCGTCGCCAAGCAATGACGATCATGATAGGCGCTGTGTGTCAGCGATCAAATTTCGTTTTGGGAAATGATCGCTGACAGAAAGTTCTATCCAAGGGTCCTGATTGCTCCAAAAAGACTCAGTCACTCGCGAGCACAAATCTAGAGCGACGAAAAACTGCTCTGATGTATTTCTACCGTTTGTCATTTCCAAACCAATCGCTACCGAAAACTCTCTCTTTGCTTTCCCTCTCATTCCAATCGGGTAGTACAGCGAATGGTTTAGAGAGACCGATTTCGTTAAGTCGCTCAAAGTTAACTAAGAATAGTTTGCGATCGGCTTTGCTTTGATCATTTAAGAAATTGCTTAAAAACAATGATATGAATAATATTTTACAATTTTTTTGTTTACACAACATCAAAGACACATTTGGCTGCAATTTTTACCATACCAAATTCTAATTGCCGGCAAACTGTGGTAGTGCAGGCCAAATGAGCACCGCACTAGTATTTTTATTGGCTCTTTCCTCTCTGAGCACATTCGTTTGTGAATCGGGCTGACGGACGGAGTAGGAAAAGAAATTCACGAAGTATTTGTTTCGCTGAGTGAAGCGATTGAGCATGCCGCTGGCCGCCAGCCTGTTGTGTTCTCTCGCGAATAGTTGCGTGCTCTGGTCGGCAAAGATTCGTTCGGTGATGAGTGAGTGATTTCTGATCTTTGAACTGAAAATCAGGACCCTTGGTTCTATCAAATACCGAGTAGTCCCATTCAGTGATAGATCCCTTTTCAAGCATTGGTTTTGAGTTCCCTACACATGTCATTGATATCCTACATCACGAAAAAAAATATACCATGGTCATCAGGCTCGATGGTAGCTGCAAAATACGAATTTTCCTATTTTTTTATAATTCATCTTGAAATACAAATTTACCTTGTGTTCATCAAACCTGATTGTGTGGAATTGTACCAAATCACATCTAGAATAAATTTGCTCAAGAGAGATTGCTACTAGATCGAATCTCGAAATGTTTATCCAATTGTAGAGTACAAAAAGTTGATAATTTTCAAAATTCTGTGACATTTATTCCTCTTGTGTCATATACACCTACTTCGATCTTCTCCAGTTCGACAAATCAAAAATCCTGAGTAAGATTTAAAACTTGTTTTATTTGTGGAAAAAACAAAGGAACACATTATTGAACATCTTACAAAATTCTACTAAGCAGCGTAAGTGTATTATTGAATCAAAATGTTATATTTACGGTGTTCCAATACAACAATTCCCACGCTAAACAACAGTGCTCAGATCGGCCTCTATTGTGAATTGGGATTCTTGGCCCAAAATAGTTGTACAAACATTTTTGTTTTGCCTTAAGGTGATCCATACCGTGGCAGGGTGGTCCAGAAATGATAATGTTTACGATTTCGGCAAAAAGCCATTACTTGCCGCCGTTTCAAAGTTTCAATCAAATCTGGTTTCAAACTAGTCGGTCTCATTTTGAAATCATGTTCTTGTGAAATGATAGGCAGAACCAATTGAAATTTTGCGGCATGCCAATCAAACATATGCAAATTTCACGAAACTTTGAAAACTGTTTGAAAAGTTGGCAAAATTGTGTTTATAGGACAAATTCTCTAAGAAAATGGCAGCATGTAAAGCCACAGATGTTGCTTTCTGACAAATCATGTTCACTACACAAATATTTGATAAATGATATCTATGGTTGTGAAATTTTAAACAATGTTCAGAATTAGTTTAATGATTTGTATTTGCTTAAAAAAAAAACCTCAATACGTTGATATTTGCAAAACTTATGATTGCAAAACAACTGCCACCCCCCCCCCCCCCCCCCCCTCAACGTTTGTCAGAGTCGAGGAACATAAACTTTAAAAAATATTTGCAACGGCCATATATATTTAAAAAATAAAAAAAATATATAATTAAAAAAATATTTGAATCGAAACATTCAAAGCGAAATTTTAAATTTTACAGATGCTTTGAAACTGGCTTGAATTTTTAATATAAAAATATGAAACTTTTGTGAAATTTTCTATATTTTTGTTAAAAACATGTTTTTGATAGATAAAACGTGTTTTTGAATTGCAATAAATTACATTTTTCGAAAAAAAAACCATTGAAAATAGATAGATAGATTCCAGATATGTTTTTACATGTGGAAATGATTTTTAAAATTTTTGTTGACAATATTTTCTTTCCAAAAATCACGATTTAAAAAAAATGTCTCTTGTGCAGAGAAACCTCTTTTTACTAAGTGGCGTTTCGCTTTTCATTTCGTCGATATCTCTTAACCCATAAAACATTTTTTACAAGTTTCAAAAAACGTTTTGTAGATCTGTACAAGGCCATACGTACACCTTTGCCAAATCAATCAGAATTTCCCTTTTCAGGATGCAGATTTTCGCATGTTCACATGGCAATTTTGCATAAGTTGTTGTTGATTTTATTAACGTGACTTTTACCTAGAGAGGTCATTCGTCACTTATTTTGCATAAGAATCCCGCAAAAAAAACAATGATGCTAAAATTTTAGCTGTAAAATCACCGATTGTGATTGGACACTCTTTTTTGACTGAATTAAATACATGAAAAAAATATAAATAGTTAAATAAATAAAGAAAATAAAAAATGGCTATACGTTTTTTATAAGAAATGAAATTTTAGCACAAGTATTTTTTTTAAATTATTCTTTCTTTGATTTTGTTATTTACTATTTCACAATACTTCAAAGTTGGTCTCATTGATCCATATTCATGAAATTCATGATTAAATAAAATTTGGCTGGACTACAGTGTACGAGTTTTGTTACACTCACAAAAATGAGTTCGCGAGAACCAGAAAGAAACTGTTCAACTTTCATATAGCAATTTTGAATTTTGCACCATAAAAGTTGAACAGTTTCTTCTGGTTCCCGTTGGCATAAACTCTCTTCACGTTTACGCGAACTAATTTTTTTTTGCGTGTATATTATTTTTAGTGTTTGTTTGTGTGTGTACGTCTTAGCCACATATTGCGAAATAGTCTAAGGAAGTTATCAACCGCCTATCGATCTTGTGCAGTATGTGTCTTAAGATGACTTGCAGTCAAACTATTATCTACTCAGCACACGGTGCTCTCAAAAGTGAATATTAGAAGAATGTTTATTTTTTTTTAAATTAATCATGTTTTAGAGTTTGTTTTTAATTATTCAGTTTTATTCAATGAATCTGAGATTCAGAGACGTCATCAAACTATATTCATATTCACTTTAGGAAGCGCCGTGGTGTCGACCTGTTGAATAATACACGATAATTGAGTTGTGCTTCAGTATCAGTATGCTGGAAGGGGTCTATTCATGAACTACGTTACCCATCATTTCGCAATATTTGTTATTTAGAACATCTTATCAATAACATTATGTTATGAACCTACAGCTTGATAACAATCACGTAATAACTAAACAACCCCCTTTAATTATCATGATATAATAGCAGCAGACATCAACCGCAATCAGTCAGTCTGTGTCTACCAGTTGACGCGCAATGGATTTCAACGGCAAGGTCGTAATCATTACCGGCGCTAGCAGCGAAATCGGTGCGGGTACCGCCAAGTACCTGGCCAAGCTGGGTGCTTCGTTGGTCCTGACGGGCCGGAACGAGGAATCGCTGCAGCAAACTGGCAAGGATTGTGAGGCCATCGGGAAGGTGAAGCCGTTGCTGGTGGTTGCCGATGTGACCAAAGAAGAAGACAACACCCTAGTTATCGATGAAACTGTCAAGAAGTTTGGCAAGCTGGACGTTTTGGTCAACAATGCGGGGAAGGGAGTCGGCGGAAGCATCGAATCTACGAGTATGAGCCAGTTTGACGACTGTATGAACACCAACCTGCGGGGAGTGTTCCACCTGACCCAGCTGGCGGTTCCTTATCTTATCAAGAGCAAGGGGAACATCGTGAACGTATCGAGCGTTGCTGGAACCAGGTCGTTCCCGAATGTATTGGCCTATTGCATCTCCAAGGCCGCGCTGGACCAGTTTACGAGATGTGTGGCGTTGGAGTTGGCGCCGAAGGGAGTTCGTGTCAACTCGGTCAATCCGGGTAGGTCTTCGTCAACACTTTTTTAAAGCTACACTGACTAACCTCAAGTCTCTCCTCCCCCTCAGCCGTCATCGTCACCGAGTTCCACAAACGGCTCGGTATGGATGATCCCTCGTACCAAGCTTATCTGAAGCGCTCGGAAGAAACGCACGCCCTCGGTCGGGTGGGAACAACGGCGGAAGTGGCTGCGGCCATCGCTTTCCTGGCAGCGGACACGGCCAGCTTTATCACGGGCACGAACCTTTGCGTGGACGGGGGCAAGAACGTGATGTGTCCTCGCTAAATTTGTCATGGCTTGTTTGTTATTAAAGCTCAAATTGTTACTATTACTATTCAATCTGTTCTTTTGATAACGAAGTACCGGATGAAACACCAGACTCGCATGACATTACATGACCAAATTGTGTCCAATGTCCACTCTCTCCGACTCATGTGGGTTGGTCGTCTCGACACCGCTGCCCACAGCATTTGACCAAATTGGCAAACATCGAGTGTAGTGCAAACCAGGGCTGTGGAGTCGGAGTCGGAGTCGGAGCCGGAGTCGGTGGAGTCGGGTCTTTTTGGGGACCTGGAGTCGGAGTCGGAGTCGGAGTCGTCAAAACTCGAATAGCTGGAGTCGGAGTCGGAGTCGGAGCTGGCTAAATTTTATGAGCTGGAGTCGAAGTCGGAGCCGGAGTCGTAAATTTCTGATAGACCTGGAGTCGGAGCTGGAGTCGGAGTTATCAATATATTTTATATAATTTATGAACTTATTTATAGTTCAATATTTGTTATAATTTTTTGGTTAATTATCAATTTTTTAAATTTATTTATTGAATCGCGTGCACTGCGTTGACATTTTTTTTAATCAATTTATTTTTTGGATCAAGATAATTATCAGATGTCATGTTGTTTTCGATGCATTTTTATTGTGATTGGAAAGCTCTTATTGTGTAATTTCACTAAGATCACAGCATGATAATCTGTTAATCCTCTCTTGTCAATGTTTGTATACACTAAACTATAGTTTCATAACTCATACAATAGTAAACAATTGTGGCTGTGTAGTTAAAAAAATAAAACATATTTAAATAATTATTAACATATTTAATTGATTCTTTGCTGTCTCTTTTTGCTTGTATTTACAATATTTAAAAAAAGTATTTACACCCCTTGGGCCCTATGCGCATTTTGTGATGAAACATGTTAAGAATTCAAAGTTTGACAAAAACCTAGTACTAAGTTTTATTCAAAAACTCATGCCGAACATTTTGCTACAAAAAGCTCATGGAAAGATGATTTCTATAAAAACTTCTATAACAAATACTATTACAAAAATAAAAAAGGTGCTAAAAAAGTTTGTACACCTTTCGAAAATTAACATAAAGTTATTTGTTGACAAATCACCATAAATCCAGCCCCCCAACTCCAAATTGGCATCTTTGACCAATATAAAATAATTTAGATTGAATATAAAGTTTACTAACTACTTAGTATAAAAGTTTACATAACTCTGGAAATTCTATATAAAACTTATCTAAACTTAATTTTGCAAACTTTTAATTCAACTAAATGTCAATATATCACCATAGAATTGCTAAGATTTTAAGTAGATCCTTTTTTATAGGAAAATTAAGGTTCACTATCGGTACTAACGAAAAAAAAATATTTAAAAAACATTTGTAAAATTGACATTATAACTCTACTAATAAATTATCAACTATTATACTGCCCCTGATCGCATAAAAAAAGTCGAAGCAAAAAATGTATGCAAGTGGTGGATCCCTAAATAATATCTTTGAACAAGTCTATTTTTTTAAACACCTTAAATCGGGGTGATATAATTGCTATAATTTTAATTTATTTTTCAAATTTTAGAATTTTCTCATTATTTATATGTTTAAAGTGTGTACTGGGCTGGATCACACAATTTCCATGTACGTCCTCTGAAAAAATTCAAAAGAGCTTTAAAAAATAGTGACTTTGAAAATTGTCTATTTCAAACCAGGATATCTTTGATAGTTACTGTGTTTCTTCAAAATTTCAGCCTAAAGTTATGCAAATTGATTTTATATGTCAATTCGATCATGAAGGCTAACTTTCTTTTAATATTTCATTAAAAAAAGTACAATTAAAAATTAGTTAGCTAGCATATAAATAAAAAAAATGAAAGTAAATTTAAAGTAATTAAATAAAAAGTTCCAATTTTTCAAACAACAAAATTTAAAGTTATTTACAAAATTGTTTTGCTTAAAATGCGTTTAAATCTGAAGATATTTATGATTTTTGTTTAAATAACGCTGAAAACATGTAACATAGAACAACGAACACTTATCTACCAAGCTTAGTATGGTTCCATACCATTCTGCTTGTATAAATAATTCGTATTTAGAATTTTGCGAAACACCTCGAACATAAATGTTACCCCGGTTTACAGTATTCGCGCAAGTGTGAACTGAAATGTGAGTGATGTGATTAATTCAAATTTTAAAAATATTTTAAATAAAGATTAGGTGTCGGAGTCGGAGTCGGAGCCGGAGTCAACAATTTGTGGAAAGCTGGAGTCGGAGTCGGAGTCCGAGTCAGCTAGAGTTGGAAGGCCGGAGTCGGAGTCGGAGCCGGAGTCATCAATTTGTGGAAAGCCGGAGCCGGAGTCGGAGTCGGAGTCAGCTTAACTCAGAAAGCCGGAGTCGGAGTCGGAGTCGGAGTCGCTTGAAATATGACCCGACTCCGCAGCCCTGGTGCAAACCGCATTTTCCTTCCTGCTGCTTCTCAAACACGTTAAAAGTGCACACACAGTGCGGTGTCGTTTGTCGACGGTCCACTCAACGGGTAGTGCAAGAAATGCATTCTTACTGTTTTTTGCCGCGTTTGCAGACACGTGAGCTTCAATGTGGTTTCATTTGTGTGGAGGCTTCAATTTCAGGTTTTTTTATGATTAAGGTTAATCAATATTGAATAATGATCATAAAACATACGCATGACAATAATTTTAATGTCGTTGTAAGCAGTAAATCCCAGTTTCAATTGCGTAATTTGTCATACGGGTCCTTTTTTGTAACTTTTTTTAATACTATATAGCTCTTAATTTCTAATATGAAAAGAATCACATCCACATCCAGTTTAGTGTACCAAGATTTCATCAACAAAAAATATATTTAAAACTAACAGAACTAAGTGAATAACTAATTATTTTATTATGCAATATAACTTTTAAGATATTTAACTTCTTGTTTTAAAGTTTTGTCGAAAATTTGTATTCTTTGCTTAAAAAGAACAGATAAATTAACTTACCTGTTTTCAGAAGTAGAGCTACTGTTTTGCTTGAATTATCCTATTCAACTTTTTTTTTTTTATTTTGAAATAGATTATTCTATCATCTGCCAAAAATTTCCCAAAAAATAGATTTGCAAAATTGATTGTTAACTATGAAAAATACATTGCACAACGCTTATGTTTGTATTTATAGATTTTTATTTTTGGGAATTTAAATTGTGGAGAGTACTTAACTGCCCATAGTTGAAGATTCGGCTATTATGCCAAATCAAGTATTCCAAGAAAAACGCATTTTTTGGTTCGTCCCCAAATCTTCGCCACGGCAATTTCAAAGGGAAATGGGATGGCCGTTTGGTTTTTCGCATCGGCAGCCAAAACTAAACAATATTTTCGTGAAATTCAAGTTTTGGAAGATGCGTTGGAACATTCTCTATCACCAGGAGCAAAAATCACGATTTTTACAAAAGTGAATAATAGCCGTTTTTTCATTGGTGGGCAGTTAAAGGCTTTCTACAAATTTAGATTTTTGAACCACAGATTGAAATTTACGATGTTTGTCAATATACGCAAAACTTATGAGCAATTCCAGCTTTATCTAATACTTTTGTAGGCCTATATAAGCCATTTTAGTGTATATTAAGCCAATTGTACTCGAAAATTACATTTGAGAAGGGCGTAAGTTATCTAAATATTTTTGTATTTTGTGATTGTGAACTGTATTTCAAAGCTGTTGCATCGCATTAAAAGGTGGTCAAAGACAAACTTGTAGGAAATTGGACGGACTTTCTGGTAAAAATATTTTCGAGACTGGAAAATTAAGTCAGTCATATGTAAATTGCCAAAACAACCAAAAAATCTATTTTTTCAACATTTATATTTAAAAACCGCTGTGTCTTAACAAGGATTATACATAGAACAATGGTCAATATGGAGACTTTTATATAAAATTTTCTGGAGAATCGATTCTCACTATCCCAAGCCCGTCCAATTTTTTACAGGTTGGTCTTGGACCACTTTTTGATACGATGCAATGGCTGAAATATTGGCCTTAGCCCGAGCAGACGGAAATAACTTGGGAATATTTTTTTTTACATTTGAAAATACTAGGCCAATAACATTTTATGTTATTTATAACAAGATTTCGTCGCTATGATTTTTTTGTTATTGGATTGTTATTATAATTACAGACTAATAACATGTTTAGTTATCTTCGAACAAATCTTTGTTATTATTTATTGTTATTTTAAGAACTAATCCGATCATCCCAATAACAGTTGGAGGTATTCTTCCATAACAAAAAATGTTATTCCAAAGTCGTTTTGGCTTTCACCCAAAATCAGACCAATAACAAATTTTGTTATGATAACATAAACTGTTATTAAACCCTTATAAGATTCTATAACACTTTTGTTATTTTAACAGTATTTGTTATTGCTTATTGCGAGATAAAATCACGTTTCTCCTTCCCTGTGAGTGACAGGAGGATTATTGCCGCCTAACTACCGCAGTGTAAAAATCAGCAAGTTGAACTGAAATTCTGCGTTGATTTGGCTGTCAACTTGGTTTGTTTTGAATAATTTCCGGCAGTTGCTTAAAATCGAAAAACTTGAAATTTTTGGATAAAATCAAACTTTAAAAAATCTGTTAAGTACTTATCTATGACAAATTCAATTTAACATCAAAAACTAACTTAATCCACCTATGTGGTTGATGCCTTCCTCACTTTTTACCAACAATGGGTAATATGAGTAGTTTGGACACAAATTTCAGCTATTTTTTTAGATTTTGGACTCGTTGGAAAGATCATTCAATTACCTAACCAACGATGGATTGAATGATGGATCTGGACATCACTTACATACATTTAAGTGAGATCCGGCTTCAACAAAGTACATAAATATCACTTAAGTGGTCATAACTCAAGACAGGGTTGCCAGATCTTCAATGTTGGACTCTTTTTTGGACTCGTTGGAAAGATCTTTCAATTACCTAACCAACGATGGGTTGAATAATGAGATCCTAAGTGAGATCCGGCTTCAAAAAGGTACATAAATATCACTTAAGTGGCCATAACTCAAGACAGGGTTGCCAGATCTTCAATGTTTTGGACTCGTTGGAAATTTCATTCAATTACCTAACCAACGATGGGTTGAATGATGGATCTGGACATCACTTACATACATTTAAGTGAGATCCGGATATAGGTGAAAATACATTTTTATACATAACTTTTGAACTACTTATCGAAACTTCAAACAATTCAATAGCGATCTATGGCACCCTAAACCAAGTCGAATGCAACTGGTTTGATCAAAATTGGTTCATCCAGTGCTGAGAAAACTTGGCAAGAATTTTGACACATACATACACACACACACAGACATTTGTTCAGTTTTCGATTCTGAGTCGATATGTATACATGAAGGTGGGTCTTCGAGCTTTTGATAAAAAGTTCATTTTTAGAGCAGGATTATAGCCTTACCTCAGTGAGGAAGGCAAAACATCAAAAAAAAATTGCACATGGAGGAGGCAAAACACTTTTTCCGTGCACCTTTTTCGGAATAGTTCTCCCTACACCTACAACTTTGTCTAAAACGATAAATCGATCGGAAAATTCTTTCAAAAAATACAATTTTTTGAATATTTGCGTTCCATTTAAAATAAATCCATTTTCGGCATTCGGGGATAATTGCTCACCTGCTAAAATTATGAGCAGCCGGCGTTCGAATAAGAACTGAAAGCTCGGAATTAGAGACAAAATAAAATATTTTGAAATGCTTTTTAAATTATCCAAACCAAGCCTTATTTAGACAAATTGAAATGTGGAAATATTGTAAAAGAGTTGGCCTTTATACTGATGCTGTTCGTTTTCGGTAAATTGGTAAAATATGCTTTTTTTTAGATCAAATATGTAAGATCTCCGACAAATTGACAATTGAGCTTATATCCGATATTTTAGCTCAGTAGACTCGTAGAATTGTGCCCTGCAATGGGAGGCGAAAAATAGAATTTGAACCACTCTAATATTCGTTCAATTCAAATTTCTCTCGACTCATATTTCTTCGGCAACAAACGCAACTTTCATAATTCCAACTAAATCCAGCCCGAGTAGATCTTTCTCCCCAGCCCTGGGAACTTTTGGTCAAGCAATTGCTGGCCGGGCATCATTTATTCAGCCTGCATCCATCTCTCGCACTCTTATTCACACTTCATGTCGCACAGATCCCCTCATAAGCCTAGGAAACTGAGTCTGGACTCCCTACCAAATCAAATGAAGTCCGCACAACAGGACGCCATCGGACGGGGACGTGTCGTTGGCAGTCCTGTCACATAGTTTCGCTTCACTCTCCTTTTTTTCCCGGACATTGATTTCATCTCATCCACACTGCAGTGATGGGTTATTGATGCCTCTTGCAAAGGAGAGGGGGGGGGGGGGGGGGTGGACGTTTTCCCAAGTTTTTCCTTGGCAGCCACGTCCACCACACAAGTTCTACTGGCTGACGAAAATGGCTTCGTTGCAACTCTGGAAAATTAAGGCTTCTTTCGTGTACGGTCAGCACTCGGTGGTGATTGTGGCTAGCGTTGTTTGCTTCGAATCAGTCACGTGGATTTTGACAATTGAATCAGATTGTGTGAAGCTCTTAACGAAACTTATTTTTTCCTAATATATCCAACAATTCCACATTCCTCACAACAATTCAAGCTTATTTTTCCACTTGACCAACCAAATTGACTCCATCCATTATTTCAGCCCCCCTTCTTTTTTTCCCACTCATTAGATCCAATTAGCAACTTTTCTCCACTGCATTGCAAATTTCTGCATTAGTTCTGCAGTTGCGGTTTTCCCTCGATTAGCTCATAGGCAGATGGAAATTTAACTCACACACACACACACACACACACGTAATCCGGTTGGTTCATTCCTCCTTTTTTCCCCCCAAGGAAAGGTACAACGAGAGTGATTATTTTCCGTTTTAGCCGCAGAAAGTCGTCGTCCCGCACGATTCTGCACCGATAAATTTTCCTTAATTATGCAAAGAGCGATCCTTGGAGGAGCAATTTTTTCTCCATTTTCTGCGTTTTCCCCTCCTCTTTGTGGTGGCTCTAGGAAAGTGGTGCAGAGGTTCTGGGAAGCACTTTTAGCTTTTGAAGTTGCATCTTAAATTATATTCTAAATTATTAAAATTTACGCAGAAAATTATATAAGATTTTCATAATAAAAATAAAGTTAAGTTTTTGACACCCCTGCCTCTGAGTTCAAAAAAGAGAGCATCGAACCAGTCAGTTGGCTGCATAATGGGAAAGTTGGGCTTGCTGATTTTCTGCAAGAATAATTACCACACCGCACAGACCTGGACCCGGTGAGGTTGCCATCAACCATGGCTAAGGAGATGCTTTCTGGCAACATCATTCACCGCAGACCACCAATTGGATCGACCTGTGGTTGTTACACTAATTTTTCGATGGTGATGACGGAATGAAAATAAAAAAAGTTTTCGTCTGAATTTTGGTGACATTTGCGATTGGGATTGCCTTCACCGGACAGGTTGGGTGGAACGGTGGATACAAGTCAAAATATGGTGCACCGAGTTATTTGTTACAAACATTTTTACAGCAACTTTTCCGGGTAAAGTCAGTAAAGTACCTACATTTGCAATTCAGCATCTCTGGCTCAAAAGTACCAATCGACGAACGAGAACTGTTTAAAAATTCATTGTTTCAAAGTTCTTGACATTCTTTACCAACTCACACGAAATCGGGAAAAGTTGCCCCGACCCCTCTTCGATTTGCGTGAAACTTTGTCCTAAGGGGTAACTTTTGTCCATGATCACGAATCCGAGGTTCGTTTTTTGATATCTCGTAACGGAGGGCCGGTACGACCCCTTTCATTTTTGAACATTCGAAAAAAGAGGTGTTTTTCAATAATTTGCAGCCTGAAACGGTGATGAGATAGAAATTTGGTGTCAAAGGGACTTTTATGTAAAATTGGGCGCCCGATTTACGCCGTTAATTCAAAATCTCAAAATTCCGAAAAAAACGCATTTTTTTCAAAGAAAAAAAAAACACTAAAATATTTTGAAAACTCTGCCATTTTCCGTTACTTAACTGTAAACAATTTGGAACATGTCATTTTAAGGGAAATTTAATTTATTTATTTTTTTAAAACGGGGTGACTTTGATAGGTTTGCAATTTTTTCACAAAATTAAAAGTACAATTAAAATACATACGGAATGGTTTAAAATCATACTGACCGTGGTAGAGAAGTGTTCAAAGTACCTCAAGAAGAACTTTTCATAAAAAATTGAAAAGTTTACAAAGTTAGTAAACTATAGTTAAGAAAATGTTGATGAAAGTCATTATTTCAAAATTCTCAAAGTGTCTTGATTTTCTCTATGAACATGATCTTGAATCGGAAAACGGACTACATTTTCGGATTCTTTGGACATTTTTTTCACTAGGAGAGGGTTGAATAAGTATTAAAATAATAATTTATATGTGTTTTTTTGTGTGTGTGTGTGTGTGTGTGTGTGTGTGTGTGTGTGTGTGTGTGTGTGTGTGTGTGTGTGTGTGTGTGTGTGTGTGTGGTCCAATCCAATACCCGCTAACCGGTAGCGAAAGTATGGGAAAGTATAATTTGTATCAGACTGTGTACATGCTGAATGCTGATACAGCTTATCTCAGTCCCGGGTATTAGGTGGTGACAGCCCTCGCGCTGCTTCCAACGACCCATTTCAGAATGACAGAGCTCCTTGCGGTCCAATTCCGAGGTCATTGGGCATTGTCTGGCCCCGCCTAAACATAGAACAAGAACCAGACGGATCCTCGAACTATCTTTAAACTTCCAATCCCCTCAGGCAAATCAGGGATCAGCGCGTATTTAATATGAAAAGATAACATGTTTCAACACTACGGATCAATTCACTGCAAGAGTGTGAACCTTCTGATGGCCGACTGATTAGCGTCCCAGACCACCAATCCAAAGGTGTGAGATTTTAGTTTTCATTCATATTCAAATTCCTGATTCCAAATTTCAAAGGTACCGACCGGGATTTGATCCCTGAACCTTCTGCTTGGGAGACAGAAGCCGTAACCATTAGCCTGTCCCATTTTGAGGTCATGTCGAGGAATTTCAGGTGCTCACTTCTTAAATGATAGATAATGATGTTAGGAACAATGTTTTCTTAGACAAGAAAAAATAATAAAATACTTTCTCGCACCCCCTAGTCGATTTACTGAAAAAAGTCACTTTTTTGAACAAATTTTCTAAAATCGCTTGGAATCAATACAAAAACTGTTTCAATCAGGTGTGTATTATCTTCAAACGGTAGGTTTTTGTCCATAGATTAAGATGCACTATCAATATTGGACCAAAATTTAAGTTTTTGGACTCTCCCAGGCGGATTTGTTTCGAAAAAATCGCATTTTTTTGAAACTTTTTTCAGAAATGTTCATTTAATTCAGGGTAGCCTATTTTTCCCAGTGAAACCAATACATGCAGCTTGTAGGAAATTTCATGGCGAACATTTTTCCCTCTGAGAAAATGCAATTTCGACACTCCAGAGCCGAGATATTTGAGTTTTAGTGAGGAAAAAAGTGCCAATTTTCAAAATTTCTCAGAATTCAGAAGCAAGGCCTACTAATTACACGATGTAGCAAGCATATGTCTCAAAGGTCAGGGTATGCTTTTTTATAGTAATTTTGGCCGCTGAATCCGAATCTGAAATCAAATTTCGTGTAAACAGTGATGTTTTGGAGCTACACCCTTTTGGAATGTTATTTGCGTGTTTAAGAGGCGGTTTTTGTAAATATTGCTCGGTTTGTTCTAGAGGTCGTATCGAGGTGCTCCGATTTGGATGAAACTTTCAGCGTTTGTTTGTCTATACATGAGATCCAGAGTTTTTTTTGAAAAGGACCGATAAACTATTGTCTTTCATATGTTTATAGGACCTAATCAAAAAAAACTCGAGAGATGAACTCATGCCAAATATGAGCCCTCTACGACAAAGGGAAGTGGGTTAAAACGGGCATTGAAGTTTGAATTTTCCGAGGATTTCGAATATGACAAAAGTGAGACTAAAAAGTGCCGCTATGGATGCCTACAGGACAATAACTAACGTTGTAAAATGTTTGTTATAGAAAAATCGAAAAACTATGAGAAAACTGCGATTGGCCAAAAAGTTATTACCGTAGGCCTATAGTCCATGAAATTCCCTAACTTGGTGTTGCTGGCTGTTGCAAAAAGATTTTGCAAAAAAAACATTTTTAACAGTAATTTGCAAAAGCTATGAGAAAAAGTTAAACCAATCCTGGATGTCTATGGCTCATTTTGAAGTGCTTCAAAAGACCTTTCGAATGCATCTAAGAGAGTTGGAATTGATGAAGTTTTACTAAAATGCGAGCAATTTTAAGATTTTTTATATTTTTTGGACCTCAAACTTCAATGCCCGTTTTACCCCATTTCCCTTTGTCGTAGAGGGCTCATATTTGGCATGAGTTCATCTCATGTATAGACAAACAAACGCTGAAAGTTTCATCCAAATCGGAGCACCTCGATACGACCTCTAGAACAAACCGAGCAATATTTACAAAAACCGCCTCTTAAACACGCAAATAACATTCCAAAAGGGTGTAGCTCCAAAACATCACTGTTTACACGAAATTTGATTTCAGATTCGGATTCAGCGGCCAAAATTACTATAAAAAAGCATACCCTGACCTTTGAGACATATGCTTGCTACATCGTGTAATTAGTAGGCCTTGCTTCTGAATTCTGAGAAATTTTGAAAATTGGCACTTTTTTCCTCACTAAAACTCAAATATCTCGGCTCTGGAGTGTCGAAATTGCATTTTCTCAGAGGGAAAAATGTTCGCCATGAAATTTCCTACAAGCTGCATGTATTGGTTTCACTGGGAAAAATAGGCTACCCTGAATTAAATGAACATTTCTGAAAAAAGTTTCAAAAAAATGCGATTTTTTCGAAACAAATCCGCCTGGGAGAGTCCAAAAACTTAAATTTTGGTCCAATATTGATAGTGCATCTTAATCTATGGACAAAAACCTACCGTTTGAAGATAATACACACCTGATTGAAACAGTTTTTGTATTGATTCCAAGCGATTTTAGAAAATTTGTTCAAAAAAGTGACTTTTTTCAGTAAATCGACTAGGGGGTGCGAGAAAGTATTTTATTATTTTTTCTTGTCTAAGAAAACATTGTTCCTAACATCATTATCTATCATTTAAGAAGTGAGCACCTGAAATTCCTCGACATGACCTCAAAATGGGACAGGCTAGTAACCATTAAGCCACGGAGCCGGTTAATAATTTATATGTGTTTTTGATACAAAATTAAAAAAAAAATCTAAAAAGTTAATAGGCAATTTCAGTTGAACAAATTTCATGTCAAATGTGAAAACTTGTGATTCGTGCTTCGAATTCAGTATAAAATGCAATACAAATCGAAGCAAAACTAGTTAACAAATTTCAGGCAAAATTCCGATTTTTTAAGAATTTTACCTAAATTGTATATGTATTTTGTTAACTTAGTTAACTAAATATAAAAATTGTTTTTTTTTCTTAAAAACTATATCAGCTACTTTAGTGATGGTACATTTAACGTACTTTAATTAGTACGTTACTTAATCCACCTTAAGGTGGTTGGTGCCTTCCTCACATTCATGTTGTATTTTGGGTTGTATTTACAAATTATTTTAAGATTTTTTTTATTTTTTATTTAGTTCATAATTTTTTTTTCATTTAATTTTTTTATAATTATTGTTTTTACCAGAACATCAATTTTCAATTCTTTTTTTACCAACTCTCCAAAATAAAGGAGAAAAGGGAGGGGGGGGCTGTAATTGAATTTAATGGTGCTGATATGCCAACATTAAGTGCACGATGGAATTGCATGCTGTCCCCCTAGTCTTAGTAAACAATAATGTCTTATGAGTTGTATATTTCAGTAAAAAATTCGTGTGAATCTTTGTCGAGACAAAATGATGTACAAAGAAAAAAAAAGTTGAGTTTTGGAATGTTGAAAATTTGATAGGTTGAATATTACCTCTGTTTTTGAGTAATATTACATAAAAAATGTGTAAAAATGTGAACCTGATGAATATTCATCAAAAACTGATGAAAATTCATCATTTTCTGGGGTAAAATTAATCATTTTTTTTGCCGCAAAATCTGTCACCATTTCCTGATGAATATTACCATCATTTTTTTTTCTGTGTATTCAGCAACATAATTAATACAGACTTTTTCCAGACTAGACGCAGACACTGCTTAAGCAATGTGGCAACCGGGCGATACGCATGCAAGGGGGTGTGGCTGCCAATCCCCCGCGTGGTCAGACCAAAATCCCTACGCATGCTGCGCGACTTTCGCGCGTAAGCAAAAAGACCCGGCCTTTGAGGTTATGCAAAAATCACCCTTTTTTGTAGCTACAAAAAAACTTTTTCATGGCATAACTTTAAAAGTACTTCACTAAACTGAATAAAATTTAATAGGGTCTTAGGGGACCCCAAAACGAACAGAATAAGGCGGATCCGGCCAAAATCGGTTCAGCCAGTTCTTAGATAATCGTGTGGAAAAAAAAAATGTTGTTCAGAATTTGATTCTGAGTCGATGAAGGTATATCTAGGAGGTATATTTCTCGATTAAATTTTCAAAAGGCCCTATCTGCATAGGAAACCCATGAGGGATAGGTTGTTTTGAAAATTTAATCTAGATTTAAGAAGTTCATTTTTCGAGTGACTTTATAGCCTTACCTCAGTGAGGTGAGGAAGGCAAAAAAGTTTGGACATCTTAAATATGATTTTAACAAGAAAAACTATGACTATCATAAAACCATCAAAGTCATCCCGGAATTTAAACTAAGCATTTTTAACGTAACTATTTTTGAAAAAAACTTTTTTCCAAAATATAACATGGCCTTTGTGTGGCCTAGTACATGTTTTAAAAATCATAATCTTGAGGAAAACCTTACCTGTTGGAAAAAAAAATCCAAAAACAAATTGAAATCCTATCAAAGTCACCCCGGTACTTTTCGAATCTTTATTGACCCTCTACATCCCAACCCCGCTTTAAGACGGGCTCCGATTTGAAAAATCGCCAGAAATCCATTTTTAAACCAATATTTCGTCTTTAAAAAGCATTGGAAAGAAGAACTCTTAAAATTTTAGAAAATTTATGGGTTGGAAGATTTATTTGTTTGATGTGACTTTGCCAATGTTTTTAAAAATGTAAATTTTTAGGTGAGAACTTTGGCTGTGTTTTTTACTTACATTTTCTATATTCTAGGTAAAAAGAAGTATGCAGTAATTTTTCTAGTGTCTCTGACTATGCCTTTACGCATTTATTTACAATTTAAATGATAATGGTGCCATTTTATAGCAGAAAATGTGAAAACAAGCAAAATATTTAAAAAGTGGCTATAAAAACATGAAAAAAATAGATAGGCAAAATGTAATGATAGGAGGTGGTAGAATAGGCCAAATACTACCAAAAACAAACATCAACTAAACAAGATAAATGCAAATTAAAATACTAAAAATGAAACAAGAAAAACATAAAACAAGAGAAGTAATGTTTTCGTAGAACACAAGTTGATCATAATGACCTCCTGAACAAGGGAAAAATAAAAACTTCCGAAAAAAAAATTTGGGCAGTAGAGAGCTAACCCAGAAAGGTAATTTCTTTCATTTAGAACAAAAATTTTCATTTTATTGTTTCATGTTTTTTTTCTAGCTTTGCAGGGTTATTTTTTAAGAGTGTAAGAATGTTCTACAACGTTGTAGAGCAGACAATTCGTCGTCCTTGTCTGTCGCGGGTGACCATGAACGGCCATGATCAACAAGGACCAACTATTTCAAAACCTTTTTTTTATTGTAAAATATCGATAACTCGTGATAGTTATAAACAAACCCCTTATGTATCAGAAATTTTGTTTTTGTCTGCTCTACAACTTTGTAGAACATTGTTACACTCTTTAAAAAACCTGGAAAAGTAAGAAAAAAAAAGAAATTTTTAAAAAATTCAAAATTAAAATTTTTGCTTGAAATGAAAATATGACTCTTCTGGGTTAATGTAGTTATAAAAGACATTAAATTTTCCTTAAAATGACGTTTTCAAAAATTGAGTTGAGTAATGGAAAATGGCAGATTTTTTATTTTTTTTTGTGTTTTTTTCGATGAAAAATACGTTTTTTTCGGAATTTTGAGTAGGCCATCAAATCGGTCCCTTTGACACCAAATTTCTATCTCATCACCGTTTCAGGCTGCAAATTATTAAAAAAAACACCTCTTTTTTCGCTCTTTTTTCGCTTTCGTGGAAGGGGTCGTACCACACCTCCGTCACGAGATATCAAAAAACGGAAACAAAGCTTGCAAAAGACACTAAATTTAAATTTCTATAATTGTTGGCTGTTTTTACTTCTAATTGAATTGTTACATTTTTGAGGATTTTGATTAAAATTGATTTTTCAAAATGAGTAAGCAAAAATAATGTATTTTTTTAAAACAACTTTTCAGTGATAAAGTTTGCTGGAAAAAGTTTTAAAAATTAATCATATCGAATATAAAGGTTGCTGAGTCAAGAAATCAGACAGCATTTTTTTCATATACATGAAAAATTCTAAGAAATTCCCACGGGACTGTATGGGCGTAGCCTTGGAGCACAGTGTGGAAATTTACGTTCTCAGATATTTTTGGTTGTACCGGGCAGCAATCAAATTGTCTAAGAATATCGAATTGACCATTGTGGCACCCCCTACAGCGTGGTGCAGACCCGTAATACTAATGCTAATGCTATACATGAAAAATTCTAAGAAATTTGAAGAATGACGCATTAAAAACTATCAGATATTAATGTTTCTCCACTTTTTAAAATTTCGTGTCTTTAAAATCATTTTGGAATATTTTGTAAAATATTTGAATGAATTTGAATGAAATGTCTCGAAATCATTGCTGTATATAACATTTATTTTGGTACATCTTTTATTATTACAATCATGTCTGCCTTACGAATTGTGGAAAGGTTGTAATTTTTTTTTGAAAAATGAATCACTTAATTCCTAGATCTAGTTTGTATCAGCAATAAGCAAAAGCATCACAAATAATCTCTAATCCAGTCCACGTAGTTTGCAAGCCGCGTAAACACCCCTGGGTTGCCCTCCTCACAGTGCTCTCCATAGCTGTGAAACCCGACGAGGTACGGTACCGCCATGCCCCGTTGATCCGCACCGTACCAAACAAGCTGATCTCCAGCTTTAAGGCACGTACTCGTAGTCTCGATTGTCATCTCGTCCACGCACAGATGATCCGCGCTGAGTTTCCGCTTGTAGTCCCGCTGACAGTCCGCACTGTACATGGGCGCCATTCGGCGTGCGCGGCTTTGCGTTTCACCTTCTGCGATCAACACCAAGTTCAGTGGAGTGTGGGTGAGATTCGTCCAGATGCATGCGGGGAAAACCCGGGCGGATGGCATGATTGCTCGATTGAGCTTGAGGACGGCTACGTCGTCGAGGATTTCTGAAGGACGGTAGTTGGGATGGACGATTGTGTTTGCAAGCGGAGTTGAAGTCTTGTCAGCGAATGTGGCTTGGGCTGGGGTTCCAGGACCAGACGTAGCGCAACCAGCGGAAGTGATGACCAACTGCGTGCTGATGAGCGATGCTAGGCATCGTTTGGGGCTGTTGTTCCACGTTAAGGTGACGATGTATGGGAATTCTAGTAAATCTTTCGGGTTGTTTACAGCTTTGTGGTGTTGGCTAAAGTCCGTTGGGCACGTGTCTAGAATATTTCGCGGTTTTGGACCTTCTTGTGCGATGTAACGCTTTGGACAGCAGATCACACTCGCCGAGTTACAAAAGTTTACTCGTCGTTTAGCTTGGAAGTTGTTTTAGTACGAATAAATGAGACGCGGTTTAGGATTCACAACAACTCGACTTTATTCAGACACGTCCTTTCAGGTCCGTACTCGCGACAAGAATGAATGAATAGAAAGAGAGAGACAGGAAAGATGAATGACAGTTGGAGAAGGGAAGCGTCCACGAAAGGCGTGACGTGGGATGTTCATGAAAACCGTAACATAATATAACATCCTCCCTTTCCTGACAAAAGTAAAAAGTAAATATTTAAAGGTTTGATGGAAATAAATAAATAAAATCTTTTTCTCTCTCGAGGACTCCCGCTCGCTGTCTGCTCAACACTGACGAATTCGAGCATGGGGCGTTCAACTCCTGGGTTCCTTACGCGGCTACGCTGGGTGCCAGCATCTTGCTCGGCAACCAACACACGGCAGATTTTGAATCAGCTGCTGATGGTCCTCTCCGGTTTCTCCGCTTCGGCCACCACGACGAAAAGCACGGACTTGGTTGATCTCCAACACTGGCTCTTCCGACAGAGACGAAGATTCAGACACGGTGTCGCAAAACTGTACAAACTTCAGTATCTTGCACACTCTCGCTGATAGCAAGGGAATGTGCGATCCATTCACTACCTGGAGAAGAAGCTTGTATTTGCGGCCCTCGCGCCGACAGGGAACAACGATCGCACCGAGGACAGGAATCTCTGCTCCACTGAAGTTTTTGAGACGGCAGTCTGACGGTAGTAGCTTTGGTCTGGCACATCCGGTCATCGTTGTTACCCAAGTGTAACCCACGAGACTTGTGTTTGCACCAGTGTCCAAATTGCAGCGGGATGTTTGCCACTTACCGTCGACGTATAAATCCAGCTCCGCCGTCACATGGCCTCCAAGTTCTGGCGAGTTCTCGATCTTGCCGATCACTGCGCTTGCTTCACTGCCGCTGCTCGATTCGTTGCTGTCCGACTCCTCACTGTGATCTTCCAGAGAATCTCGAACCTTGTGCACGTTCAGCTTGCTCTTTGAACGTTTTCGCCGATCCGACTTGCACACTCTTTCAAAATGGTTCTTCCGGCCACAGTGGTTACACCTCTTACCAAAAGCAGGGCAGACTCCTTTTTCAAACTCGTGCCATTCGCCGCAAAACTTGCACTCCTTCTTCTTCCGAATCTTCTTGACCTCTTCACAAGTGCGGCCCACAACTTGGCCGTAGGTCACAACGAGTTCCTCTGCGCGGCACATGTCGACGGCCGCATCTTCCTTCAGGTCCTGCATGCCCAGCATCCTGGTCCGGAGATTTGGCCACTTGTTCGATGTGACGATCTTGAACCGCAGCATTTCTTTCTCGAGAGCTCCGAACTGGCATGACTTCGACAGAACCTTCAGCTTCATCAGGTAGTCGTCGATGCTTTCGTCCGGATCTTGCGAAAGGCCAAAGAAATTGATCCAGTCGACGAACTTGTTCCGTTTGCGCACTACCTTTTCTTTGATCGCTGCCAGAGCAAGTTCCGGATCATCCGTCTCTGCAACCGTAAGCTCAAAGTTGAAGTACTTTTGGCGCGCTGCACTTCCGATCACTGACAGAAGGATGCTCGTTTTCTGCTTCTTCATCGTGTCCGGCCAACCATCCATCCCAGCGGCGGATGCGTAGTTCTTCCAATTCTGTTTGAAAAACTCAAAGTTTGCCTCCATGTCTCCGGCCAGCTCCAGCGGAGGGGGAAGCGGCAAAGCGAGGCCCGCCGAACTTCCAGCGGCCGGCGTTGTTGACTGCTTCACGACCATTTTTTGCAACGACGCGATGAGCTCCGCCTGCGCCTTCTCCTGATGCTTCATAAACATCTTGAACTGCTCAGCGTCCATTTTTCTCGAATTTTCTTCTCCACTTCACTTCCGGGAAATCTCCAACAGTTCGAAGACGCGCACAAAGAAATATGGCCGCCGGACAGGATCGCACACGTTCGCAACAAAGAGCGCAACTTTTCCGATCACTTCCGCGTATGATTCTTTGGCCGCCCGACGTTGAATCTCCTCACAGGAACCTTCCGCGTTATACCGATGACGCCGGAAATCCACTAGTTGTCCGCGATAACTTCTGACACCATGTTTTAGTACGAATAAATGAGACGCGGTTTAGGATTCACAACAACTCGACTTTATTCAGACACGTCCTTTCAGGTCCGTACTCGCGACAAGAATGAATGAATAGAAAGAGAGAGACAGGAAAGATGAATGACAGTTGGAGAAGGGAAGCGTCCACGAAAGGCGTGACGTGGGATGTTCATGAAAACCGTAACATAATATAACAGAAGTCGTTCCAAACCTTGGGACACTTGAGATACTGAGTACAGACTCCTTCAATTTCGTCCTCAAAGTCATACGTGCACGGTTCGCCTTCGGCCCAGTCCGGATTGACGTACTGAACAGCGGCAGCTTCATCGCGAAAGTTTGGCAGCAAAGTGGTCTGCAGCCAGTTGATGTGCGGAGCAAGACGCGTTGATATCGTGGACTCTCCGAATCCGCAGTTGGATCCAAACTGGCTCAAAGCTAGCGCATAGTGGAAGTATCGATCGTTTCGTACGATCGAAAGCTGCACCGGAGCCCCCGGAAGTATTCGACACGACTCGGGAACCAAGAAGTTGGGATTTCGCGTGCAGAGAAGCTCTTCGGCAAGTCCGCGGTTAAGTTTGCGTCGGCTTTCCGATGTTAGGGAGCAGTTACTGACGGAGTTGACATTGTGTCGAGCGGTCAAGTTGGCATCCATGGGCCCTGAAAGTAAACGTTGATCAGATCTCGAGCTAGTCACATCAACGAGCTTCTTACAAAATGAGTCAAACTGTTCGTCCCGTACGAAGAAGTTGATATCCTGACGGCCACGGCCTAGTACGTCCACCTGACTGGGCGGAATCTCTGGCGAGGTCCAGATGCAAGCCGGTCGAACAATCGTGGAGAACTTGACGCGTTTACCCAGCTTCAAGACGGCAATGTTGTTGTACGGTGACCCCTCTACGTACTCCGGATGAATGATGGTCTCGGAAATTGGGTAGTTTTCCGTAGTCAGCAACCATCCGATGTAGACATGCGTGGCAGCCACTCTGGAATCGTTTGAATGGTGTGGATTAGCTGGTTGATGAACGGGACTCACTTAATTACCCAAAGTTAGAAGTGCATTCCGCTAGTACTAGAACAGTGTCATCCGAAATGAGGGTTCCGGTGCAGTTTTCACGACGGTACGGGTAGTTCTGCCAGTAAATTCCTACCTGTAATTACATAAATCAAAGTTATTTGAAGAATTTATTGATTACAGGGATGCAAGTTAAAATACCACATGGTTGAACTCATTGCTGGCATAACTGACGAGTGCTCTACTGACATCAAGCGTCTGTGAGTCATTTGTCTCTCCAACAACTACTTCAGTATCCTGATTGCGCAGGTAAGACCTAAGGAACGCACATCCGACAGGGTTCATTCGCCATTCTAGAACAAGAATCTCAAAATGTTATTTCCTACAAAGTGTTTCCCTCGAGCTAACCTCGAAAACTGGGCTCCTTCTCGTCTATCGTGTTCTCAATCCAGCTGTAGAAATACGACATCCTGGCATACACGGCAGGATTTGCCGCTTCACACGAAGAATCGAACGAAGCGATCCCAACCAGGAAGGGCGTCATTTTCCCGTTGTGAAGCAGCTTCTTGTGCAGGGGGGCTCCCAAACCTGCCTGAATTGGCGAAAAGCTTTAATCTGGTAGCTTTGAAGAGCTCAAGACCATATCATACCGGACACTCGTTCAAGGTGGCACGACTTGCGCAGAGCGTCTGATCCCTAGCTTGTTCGCCGACGCCGCTAGGTGGAGCTCGGTTGCACGCGGATGTTCCTCCTAATTGTCTTAGCGTAACTTTTGATGGAGTCAGATCATCGAGGTTTGCCCAGCCAACAGCTTCCATGGTGGGAAATGGGACGTTTTCATCTTTCCACAGACAAGCTGGAGCAGTTGTTGGTGAAAACCTTTCGAGGGACATTGTTTAGTTGAAAATTTGAAATGTCGACTGAACTTGTTCAACTCACGTGACATTTTGCTCCAGTCTCAGCAGTGCAACATCGTGATAAGCTGGGAATTCCCGGTTGAACGAGGGGTGCACAATTATTTCGGCTATCCCAACCTGCCCGGCATCACCCAGTCGCACCACATTGGGCCCAACTTCACTGGTACAGCGAGCAGAGGTCAGCACATAGTTCTCCCAAATCAGCGTTCCTGCGCAGATCCAGCTGACGCCATCGCGCTGGGTTTGGCCGATTGCGGCCAGATGAGCAAACTCGGTGGAAGCCCTCTTTGGTTCGCTGAATATCGGGCCACCCGCGTAGTCTCGCAGTCCGTACTTGTAGTACCGCAGGTGACAATCTACGAAGATTTGATAATAAAAGTGGGGTCAAAGTTTCGGTTCGAATCTTACCGTCCAGAGATTCTCGCTCGTTGGGCATCATTGCCGTAGCCAGGTCATCGTTGAACACCTGAATTGGGGACAGCTTGCTTTCACCTTAAGATAAATCATTACTTTAGCAAAATAAATCACCAAAAACTTCAAATTCTTACCAAGATCAACAGCACTAAAGATCAGCAACGCTGACGCTACAATCACCAAACAGCTCATCGTGACGACTGAGGGTTTCTCCCAACTCGATCGATGCACGGCAAGTTGTAATCTCTAAACTGAATGAATCTTGAACTAAATCGCACTGGCGATGTAAATACGATCCACATACCGGTTCAGAGGGGCGAGTTTAACTGTACTAGACGAGCGTCGTTGACCTTGGGGTTTTATAGAGGCAGTTAGTGCGATGAACCGGTAGTAAAACTTGTTTCAGCGTCACATTCTTAAGTGACCTGGTTAGGAAGAAACGCTAGTGAGAAAGTTCTATTTGTTTTTATTTTATTTTAATTTTTCTACATGTAGAAGTATCTGTTTCATAGATTTGATTGAATCTTGTGCAGAAAAATATTGTTCAGAGAAATTGAAAAATTCTGGAAATGCCTTTTCCGATCATGAGTTTGGACCAAATCTATAAAATTAAAATTAAAATTTTAAGAAAATGGACAATTTTGAAAAGAACAGATTTGGACATTTAATGCATTTGAGAAATACTCCTCAAAATTGTCCATTTTCATAAAATTTCATTTTTAAATACAGATTTGAAACTGGACAATTTTGAAGAGAATTTCTCAAATGCATTGAAGGTCCAAACCTGTAACCATTTGAACTAGCATGCAAGCATAATTTCTATTCATATCTTAAAAAAAAACCAGTTTGCTTCCAGATAATTATCAAAACTACCTCACACACACATTCACACTATCACACTCGTTGCAGCTGTCATTATCGTAAAAGAAAACACAATGCAGTTATCATTTCGCCAACATCTCCACCATTTTCCACTTGCTAGATATGGTCATTATTACGGTCAAATAGACCAAACAATGGTTCACAACAACCTTTGGACTCCCGATTGGCCTCAAACGGGGTTGAGAAAATAAAAATGCAAAAAGAAAACAAAAAGCATTCCGCAACAGAACTCGTAAAAGCAGAGAAAACTTTCGAATCCTGCAAGAGTAGCTTCGTACGGGATTGGGCAAATAGTTCTGTTCGGAAAAGGAAAAAGTTTCTCCTGCTGCCAGGAGGATGTCTCAGGATATGTGTTGTAACCCACTAGGAATGGGACACGAAACTTGCACCGGGCTAATAGCCACTACACCGGCGTAATGTGATTATTACCTCCGTCGGGGAATTACAAGCGTGTGAAACTGGATCCTCAACGAGTGAGCTTTTTTGTGAACTCTCAAAAAGGAGTTTGAAAGCAAGCAAAAAAAAAGGACCTCTGTTACAAGGGTTTCCAGAAGCGTTTATTACTTGCCAGTCTGCCAATTAATTACTCAAACTACTGGTCAAAAATGATTAATTACATTAATTACTTAATTACTTTTCACTACATTAAAAAACATTTAATTTAAATTTAAGTATTGATTTCTATGGTTCTAAACTAAATTATTTATCACCTAAACTCCCAAGCTCGAAAAAAAGGGGGAATTTGTATGGAAATTCCCCCTTTTTCTCGAGCATGGGAGTTTAGGTGTTTTAAATAGCTCATTCGATAGCTATTTAAAAAATTATGCTGTTTATTTTTTTTGTGCCAATCTGGATATTATGAATTTTGCGAACAATTTTTATTAAAAATAGCTATAGGCGATCAAACGTCAAAAATGCCCTCCACTAGAGGGCGCTGAAACTTTGGGTAATGTTAACAAAATATCCTACAGCGAATTAATTGGTTTGCAATTTGGAATTTTTTTATTTTATTATAAAATTGACATTTTATTTAATTATACCATTTTCAGGTAAAAAAAAACTAGCTCAATTGATATTAACAATAATATTTGTTTTATGGCCAATTTAACCTGTTCATTATCTGATTCGAAATTCCATTTTGTTTCAAGTTTCAATCAACCGAACCCTTATCAATCAATTGCAAAAGAAGATTATTTAAGTTGACTTACGTGTTTTGAAGTCGTGTTTGTCATAAAAGCAAAAAAAAAAAATACTGTACTGTTTTGCTTCAATGTATGAATTTTAATATAATTAATTTATAATTTAAAATTGTTTTCAGTTTAATGCAAATCGAATGCCATTAAAATATAGAAGTTGTTTGAAAAAAGGTCCCCTGATTTTTCGAGCCAAACATAAACTTTGACAAATATTTGCAGCAGCTCTTCATGAAAATTGTGAAATTCATCAAAATAATGTTAAGTTTTAAAATGTTTTTCAAACATTGGTTTGACATTACTTTGCATATTTTTTTTCTCAAGCAAATTAAAAAAATCCGTTACTGAAAATACGGATAATGTGAAATGTGACATTTACATTGGATTTAATTTCTGCATCTGAATATTGATCGATTTTAATTTCACTGAGATTGATTTTTAACATTGAAACATTTGTCTCAGAAATATTTGGAAATTTTTCGGGGAAATATCTCTTAATAGAGAGATGTTACAGGACTGTCAATTCCTGCAGATTATGAAAAAATATATTTTTTATTTTTATTGATTTTAAAATGGCTATCACTTGAAAACTTTGTTTTTATCAATGATAGTTAAGTATATTTTGGTTTTAAATATTTGATCCACATAAAATTAAAATAATTTTGACTGCCTATTAGAAGGAAAAGCATACAAAATTAATCAATTCTAATGTTGTTCTTGCAAAAAAAAGAAACATATTTTCATAATTACTTAATAAAAATGAATAGATTTTGGATTCACAAACCATTTTTCACTGGGTTATCATGGCGTTGCCATTTGTTGTTAATCAGCTTCGATAAACAACATGATTAAAATAAATTTTAGGAGAGTTTTAGGAGAGAACTATAGTGTATAAGGCCTTCCACATACAGAACCAGTCTATTTTAATCTTTGTGTTTCACTCTTATTTGAAATTAATAAAATACTGTTATAATAGATTATATATAAAAAGTAAATAGTGTTGTTGAAGAAGTACAATTTAAAATAATCAATTACTTTAATCACTCAAAAATTACTTTAATTACCAATTAATTACTTTAAATTACTCTTATTGCCATGAATTACTAAGTAATTAAAGGATTACCTAATTACCAGCTGAAAATCAAAGTAATTATTAATTACTTGCCAGTCTGAGGCCTTGCTGGAAACCCTTGCTCTGTTAAAAAAAATTAAACCTCAACAAAATAATTGAATGCCATTAAACGCTACAAAAAAAGGTGTAGGTGGTTATGTTCTACATGACCAATATGACAAAGAACTTTGTACAAAACGCTAAAAATCATGCTATTTTTATTTATATTTTTAAATTCTTTGCCAATTTATTTAATTCTGAATAATTAATTCTAATTAAATATTTTCAAACAATGGCACCTCTGTGGATATAAATTGCCAAAACTAAAATTGTTCAGAGGCTATCTGTTAGCTTATATAGTTCGGATGAAATGTGGCAACATGGTGCAAATTTTGCCTCGTCTACTGCTTTCTTGGAACTGTCACGCGAGAATGTTGCACCATTGTTGCCACATTTCATTCGTTGCAGATCCCTTCCGCTGTACCAAACATGCAACATTTCCGTAACGCGCGACATATATCGTTTTTCTGGATTGACACCTCAACAGAATAGAGCCCTTAGGACAAAGTTCTTTGTCAAAAAACTAAAACAAGAATCATGTTCTTTCTAGAATAAACGGAACGGAATCGACGTAACACCTTATAATGTGGCCCTCTTAAACCTTGCGGTTTCGTCAACGGATCCACAGGCGTGTATCGTTCTTTTTGCGACAAGACTCCGCCTCCCGGGTCTCCTAAGTGTGAAGGTATGGCACGGGGAGAGGGCACCGAATACCTATATTAACACTTAGAATTTAGAATAAAAGTTGCTTGAAACAACCAACTGAACACAGCTGTCAGCTGATGTGCAACATGATGGGGTCTCTTGATGGGTCAGGAAAGCTATTCATCGGGTATCCGGGAACCGGTTCCAGGATACCCGGAACTGGTTAGTAACACTCCAGAGTGATTCTGGTAATCGTGTATTGTTTTTTTTAGTAAGTTTTATGGATCGATTTCGACTATCGTAAGTGTAATGGTATCGCATTTACGTGAAAAACAGTAAAAAATGAACTTTTCTGATGTTCTGCATTTCCGGAAATTATTATTATGTCAAAGTATAGAAAAATACCTGTCAAATGCAACCTGGAGCATCCCGATTGGTGGAAATTTGCCGGAGATACTGGTCGTCAAAGTTGGGGTCTCATAACCTTTCAAAAGTCGCGTTTTTTGGCCTCTCCTACAAACTTCTTACAAACGTTGCACAAAGTACACTACACAGCAAAAAATAATGTAAAAATGGAAGGTTGAAAACAGAATGTTGAAAAAAAGAATGATGAATTTTACCTCTATAATTGTTGAAAAAGGAAATTTGTTTTTGTCAAACAGGTTTTACACAAAAAATGTGTAATATTACCTAATTTTTGATGAATATTCAACATTATTTTTGCTACTCGTATACTTCATCAAATTTAGGTACAATATTCAATCATTTTTTGACCCAGGGACTTTGACAACTGTCAAACGCAACGTTTTGAAAAGTGGTTGGCAGAAGCCTGTCGGATCGTGATTTAATCGTCGCGTGTCCGGGAGTTTTGGTCGCTCGTGCGTCAAACAATCGTAGCAGATTCTGTGCCGTCGTCGTTGTGTGTTTTGGTGAGTTTGTGTTGGTGCTTCTTCCGGATCGGTTTTGAGGAAGTTGCCAGTGTGTCCGGGTGTTTACCTCAAGGAATCGTCGCAGATTCCGTGCCGCCGTCGTCGTTTGTTTTGATGAGTTTGTGTTGGTGCTTCTTCCGGTTCGGTTTGGGAGAAGTTGCCAGTGCGTCCGGGTGTTTACGTCCAGGAACCGTCGCAGATTCCGTGCCGCCGTCGTCGTTTGTTTTGGTGAGTTTGTGTTGGTGCTTCTTCCGGATCGGTTTTGAGGAAGTTGCCAGTGTGTCCGGGTGTTTACCTCAAGGAATCGTCGCAGATTCCGTGCCGCCGTCGTCGTTTGTTTTGGTGAGTTTGTGTTGGTGCTTCTTCCGGATCGGTTTTGAGGAAGTTGCCAGTGTGTCCGGGTGTTTACCTCAAGGAATCGTCGCAGATTCCGTGCCGCCGTCGTCGTTTGTTTTGATGAGTTTGTGTTGGTGCTTCTTCCGGTTCGGTTTGGGAGAAGTTGCCAGTGCGTCCGGGTGTTTACGTCCAGGAACCGTCGCAGATTCCGTGCCGCCGTCGTCGTTTGTTTTGGTGAGTTTGTGTTGGTGCTTCTTCCGGATCGGTTTTGAGGAAGTTGCCAGTGTGTCCGGGTGTTTACCTCAAGGAATCGTTGCAGATTCCGTGCCGCCGTCGTCGTTTGTTTTGATGAGTTTGTGTTGGTGCTTCTTCCGGTTCGGTTTGGGAGAAGTTGCCAGTGCGTCCGGGTGTTTACGTCCAGGAAACGTCGCAGATTCCGGGCCGCCGTCGTCGTTTGTTTTGATGAGTTTGTGTTGATGCTTCTCCCGGATCGGTTTGGAGGAAGGTGCCGGGGGTTTTTGCCAGGAATCGTCGCAGATTCCGTGTCACCGTCGTCGTTTGTTTTGGTGAGTTTGTGTTAGTGCTTCTTCCGGACTGGTTTGGAAGAAGAGTCCGGGTGTTTTGGCCACTTGCGCACCCAAGAATCCTCAAAAGGTGGTGATTTTTTGGTTAAGTTTGGAGGAAGTTGCCTGTCGAGTTTTGGGGTTTGAACAGTTCACGATGAATCTGATGTACGATCCATTTATTTCAGGATAGTTGGTAAGTCGGGATGACTTGTTTATCGTACTTATTCATCCAAAATATAATGAAAAATTGAATTTTTCAACAAACGTTCAATTTGAAAGACCGAGCCACGTAGCCCAGTGGTAACGCTTCCGCCTCGTAAGCGGTAGATCGGGGTTCAAATCCCGGCTCGGACCAACACAACTGGTGATTTTTTCCCTTCTGGAATCGATTGCTTAGTAAAGGGAAGGTAGTGTATCGTCACAAACTGGACCTTATCACGACACCTTAGGGAGGCGACCTATGGAATTTTAACATTAACCTTAACATGTTAACATTAAGTTGAGAATGAAACTGCCACTGAATCCGCTTTGTAAATGCCGGCCCCAATACTCTTCAAGGGTGTTCCCCTCAGGAACTGGGAAAGATTTACTTTTTACTTTCAATTTGAAGTAAATTACCTCATGTTCATTTTGTAAGTAAAAACAGGACTGAAAAATTCCTAAAATATTGTTTTTAATTATTTCTCTGAGTGTTATCAAATTGGCTTGGTGAGAAGTATCTTTGATGGCCCCTCTCGCAAAACGCATCTCTTTTCGGATTCTGGATTGACACCACATCAGTTAAGAGTCCAAATGACAATTTTAAATATCATTAAACATAATTATAAACTCATCTTTACAGCTTCTCAGAACAAACGACTCTTGGAAAATGCCAAAGCCAACGTGGAAAAAGCAGCCGCCATAACTGTGCAAAATTTGTTTTTCGGATCTAATCACCATTAGTCGACGTCTATTTCCACTTTTAGATAAGTTTTGTTTTTTTAAGATTATGACACTTTGTAAAAAAATCGTTTTTTGCAGGTGGATATTTCATGTGGGATAATATCTCAAGGATTTCAACTGGTTAAACTTCGTCTTGCAGCATTTTTTTTTGGTAAGTACACAGCAAAAAATTCGATGGTAAAATCGCATGCACACCCACTCAAATCAATCCGAATTCTGAAACGGAATCTAATTAGAATCGTACACAAATTCCGTTTCAAACGCAACAACCAGTTCGAACACGAAACCGGTTGTTGCGTTTGAAACGGAATTTGTATACGATTCTAAATAGATTCCTTTTCAGAATTCGGATTGAGTTAACTGGGCATCACCATTATGAAAAAAGTAATTTAACATTACACTTTGCATGTACAATTGGGTACTAAAGCCCTATGTCAATTTTTATGTACAACGGTAAAAAATACGATTAAAAACCATTTCTAATCATTTTTTTTTTCATTTCAATGCAAAAAAAATATTGACAAGACAACATTTTTTCGATGGATCAACTATGGTCCCCTTGGAACGAGCTGTCAAGTAGGAGCTTTTCTGTCAAGAAGGACCGCGAGGTTAATTTTTCAAAATTGATTTAAAAATCCATTTTAAACTCTTTGTGGTCGTACAAAGGGTCATTGTACTCAGAAAAATAAGCTTTATCGCTGTAAACAATAACATCAGCAATCTAAGCTTCATTTTAGGACCCAATTTTTGGAAACACAAAAAAGGTGCCACCGATGGGATTCAAACCCAACATTAACAGTATGGACTGGCGCCTTAGCCCGATCGCAATCAGACAGATGAAGAATTAAAAGGATAAACGAATCTATTAGCTTGACATATCGGTCAAGTAGATTTCCCATACTGATGGGCTACATATGTCAGGGTGTAATATTACATCAAATTTCATAAAACAATGCAAAATATATTTTACAACCAGGCTTTTTACACGCAGTCAGATTAATGCTTTTTTTGCTGTGTAAATTGCATGGTATCTTGTTTTCATTATTTCATTGAATTATCCTCCTTTTTGGACTCAATATTGTACTGACGATGCATAACGTCTTACTCGAAGGTGCTGGGGTACCATTTCGCAGAAAACAGTGCTTCAGATTTCAAACGCTAATATTTCGGTCCAGACGAATCTAAAATGCACGTATCATGCATTCGGTTCAAAATTTGTCAGAATTTTCTATCAAACTTCCTACAATCGTACAAATTTTTGTCCCTTGTTCCCTTCTCTCTGCTTTAACTGTTAAAACAATTCCGTTGGAATGCATACAATTTTAAAGCGAAGTTGGCTTTAAGCAAACACATAATTTAATATCCAGTTATATCAGTGCTTTTACTTTTTGTATATTATAAAAGAAATGGCTCAATCCTAAGTCGTACAATTTATGCAAAAATAATTTACTCTGGCTTAAATAATTTTCCAAATTCTGCTTCTCCAAATGTGTCGACTGCAGATCGTGAAAAAGGTTTGATTCCGCCTTCAAAGGCTCTGACTTAGCAGCTCTGCTGAAATTTTTTTCATTCTTGTGCAATGTTTAAAAACAAATAATTGATTGAATAATTCTGGAGTTTTTTTTTTTGAAAATGTCCTATAAACCAAATTTTATTTTTTTTGGTTCTAAAAACACCCAAAAAGCAAAAATTGAAAATTTTGTTTATACGACCTTTTCAAAAAAAATTCTAGAATTATTGAATTCCAACGATATAACTTAAGGTAAAACGGGAAAGCAGCGCCATATTGATACCACGACTAGCATTTTTGGAAGCACTTTTAAAGAAAACACCGTAACTTAAACATTTTCTGTCTGTTGCAGACGCTAAATAGGACGATAGCGAGCAACCTGTCGAGTTCAGACATTTATTTAAGTTGAACAAAAGTTGTCCAAGAACTGGCGTTCCGTCTAACTTTAAAGTAATATTTGCTAAAAAACCAACCCGGGTCTTAGAGCGATCAAGCAGTTGGCCGCTAACTGATTGCCACTCACAAAGTACCCTGAAAGTCATGAAAAAAATATTCGTTTGTATCAAATGTTTTATTTACGTTCTCTGAAATGGATGACAGTTCAATACCTATCCTTCCACTTTCTCAGCAACAAATTACACATTTTTTAATGCAATAATACACATTCTTTCGTAAAATTCATCATTTTTGCGGTAAATTTCATCATTTTTTTAGGTAAATTTCATCATTATTTGAGGTAAATTTCATCATTTTATGATGAAAATTCATCATTTTCTGATGAAAATTAATCATTTTTCAAGGTAAAATTTATCATTTTTTTGGCCACAATATCTGTCACCATTTCCTGATGAATATTACCATCATTTTTTTTTCTGTGTAGCGTGACTGCCGAAAGGTTTTTTTTTCGGTTGTAGCAGATTCACAGTAGCTACAGTGACCAAATCCAGTTTCCCAGGTCGGTTTTATAGAGTGATTACAATCCCCTAAAGTGTCCACATGGTTTGTGGACCTCCTAACGTGATCACAGCACCTAAGAGGTCCTAATAAAAATAAGTGACGAGTAAAAAAAACAGACTTCCTACAGACTTTTTGTCAAGATTATACAGACACCGCCTTTCAAGAAAATGGCATCCCTCTACAAGGCTTTTTTCGTGGCGACCAGACGGGACCATTTGAGGTTATGTAAATTCAGACCATTTTTCAAACTGCTTGTAATTTTAGATAGGTAAGTCAGATCTTGAAAATTCTTAATCCACAAGAAAGGTCTTCTCATATGCTTTCTAAAAATATATAACATGTGAGGGTTTCATGAAAAAACCACCCTTTTTACCATAATTTTAATTTAATATGAAACAGTTTTTTTTAGGCATAACTTTTTAAATACATGAGAAAACTGCATGAATTTAAATAGCAACTTAGGGGAAGTTAAGACGGATCGATTAAAACCATTCCGGCCAAAATCGGTTGAGCCTGTGACGAGATATTCCAGTGACATTGATTTGGTACACATGTCTACATACAGCCAAACACACAGACATTTGCTCAGCTGGTGATTCTGAGTCGATATGTACAAATGAAGGTAGGTCTAGGAGGTCTAACTAAAAAGTTCGTTTGTCGAGTGATTTTATAGCCTTTCCTCAGTAAAGTGAGGAAGGCAAAAATCTATAAAAAAAATCAGTGAAAGGATACCATTCAAAACATAAACAGTACTTTTAGAACCTTAGGATCGAATCACGATTTTAAAATTGTTTTCGATTTTCTTATTTTTAATTAAAATCAATTTCGAGTTCTTAATCCAATAACATTTTAGAACATTTTATGATTCATACCAAGAGTCATATTTGAGCAAAACTACCCAGAAATGAAAAAGGAAAAAAATGCATCAACATGCAACAACAAATGTTGTTTCATATAATTTTGTGACCTAGCCATAAAAATACGCAGAAGGAGTTTCCTAATTGAATTGGGGTCTTCAGGAAAGTTACAGGTTGTGATTTTGAATTTTCAGTTAAACAGACACAAGGAAGATTGTTTTATTCGATTTTTTTTATTTTTTTAAAGTCTAGTTTCCATAAAAAGATTTTTTTATTTCCGAAACGAAGTTGACTTTATAGTTGTCAGCCACCATTGCTAGTGCCAACCACTAGTGTCTTCCTTTTTATCTGCAAGGAATCTATAAATCTATCTTTCGCCGCCCTGGGCTCCTTAGTGTATGAAAGTATGGCACGGAACGACGGCGCCGAATACCCAGGTTTACACAAAGAATTTTAGAGCGCCCGCCGCGGGGTTCAAACCGGCGACCTCTGGATTGTGAGTCCAGTGCGCGGTCCGATTGATCCTCTCGGCTAAAAATTCAGGGGGCAAACAATGCTTTTTCAAAAAACTTCAACATTTCATTGAAAATATACTGCAATTTTAACCAAATGGACAAAGACTTGCAACTAGAGTCACAATGAAGTAAATACAAAAATGTGGCCGCTTAGTCGTGTTTTTTTTTTAAACAATTTATTTTTAATGCTGCTCAAAGAATTAACTTCAAATTATTGTTAAATCAAATTTGCAATCGAAAACTTTTTGCCTTCCTCACCTTAATGAGGAAAGGCTATAAAATCACTCTAAAAAAGAACTTCTTTATTTTACCTCGTAGACCCACCTTCACGTATACATAAGGGGTCGTGCATAAACCACGTGGTCTCGCAGGGGGGGGGGGTTGAAAATCCGTCCCAAAAAAACCATGAAAAGCCATGGGGGGGGGGGGGGGTTGAAAAAAAAAACACGTGGTTTATTCACCAAAATTAAAAAAAAATAAATCTCCCGAGCAGTCCAGTCTAATTATGCGTAACACCAAATGACAGTGCAATACGGCTTTTGAAACGCACACTATTACACCCATGCGAACGGCTTTACCTTTATCACCCACAATAGCAGGCTGGCTAGCTGTCAATCAATTTGTTTCATTCAGTTGTCAGTGCTTGTGAAAGGAGGCGTTTTTGCGCGAATTTAGTTCTTTTAGTGCCATGTATCAGCAACTTTATACTGCTTTTCTCAACTTTTACTCAGAAAAAACAAAAAAAAAAAAGGCGCAGGAGGAGGTCAACAAGTTGTGGAAGGAGTTCAAGGCCGACAAAGACAATTTTCCTTTGAATGTTAAAAGGAAGTTGGTTGAGCTCGAGGCGGCTTCGGCCCGGAAGAAGGCCGGTCTTTTGAATTTTTTTGCAAGGGTGAGTTTTATTTCGATTCACCTCAGCTCTCAATGCAAAAAAAATGAATGGATCCTGTTAAGTGGTTACGCTTGGTAATAGTACTAAATTAGCATCCGTTTTAGCAGGTCGCCGTTCCAGCCGCCTCGTTCGCTCCTGCAGCATCAACCGCCCCAGCAGGTTCTGCAGAATCAACGGTTTCGGTCGCCCCAGCAGGTTCTGCAGAATCAACGGTTTCGGTCGCCCCAGCAGATTCTGCAGAATCAACGGTTTCGGTCGCCCCAGCAGGTTCTGCAGAATCAAACGGCAAAACCCATGACGGAGTTGTGGAAGCTGTGACCGTTAATGAATCGAGTCCGGTGCAACGAGGTAGTCATGGTATTGATTACTGATTAAAAACGGTTTTAAACGATTTTTTACAATATTTCAGCTAAAAAGCGCACGCGCCGGCTGTCGGACTCTTCGGACGATGGTGCCACCCCAAAGACGACTTCAAACCCAAAACCCGCTCAAGACTTAGCTCAACAGCAAATTTCGATCCTAGAGAGCCAGTTGGCAACTGCTCTGTTGCAGCAAAGAGCGGGATTCGGTGATGGAAACACGGACAGCAGAATCAAGAAAATCGAAAATGATTTGAAAAAGAAAAAGCAGCATCTCCTGACTCTGCAATCAAAAGCCACACGGGAGCGCAAGTATCGGGTTACGTTCAGGAGAAAAATCAAGCGCGTTTTGAGAGAACACCCTGATACTGTCGGCCTACTCAAGGTGAGAGAAGTATTTCTTTGGAATTCGTTGTGATAGTGCTATCTTGACTCACATTTTTAAATTTTGGGGTAAATTAACCCTCTACAACCCAATCCCGCCACTAGGCGGGCTTCTATTTGAAAATTTGCCAAAAATATTTTTTTCATCCAGTTTTCGATCTTTAAAAAGCATTAGAATAAGAAGGACTCTTAAAATGAAATAAAAATAAGTATTGTAGGTTTGACTTGTTGCTATGGAAGCGCGTGAAATGAGCAGAAACTTGCAATAGAGACCACAAAAGTCCCGGGGGTCGTTAAAGTGGATTGCTTTGCTTTTTGGGTTAATTCTACAGTAAAAATTGTGAAAAACAGGCAAAAATTTAAAAAAAAACATGAAAAAACTTAATAAACAAAAGGTAATGATAGGAGGTGGGAGTATAAGCCAAATACTATCAGAAAAATAAAACATAAACTTAACATGATAAATGCAAATATAATTGCTAAAAATGAACACGAGAAAAATAAAAAAATAATCGAAAAATATTTGGGCAGTAGAGGGTTTAGTTAAGCATGATATTTTTTGTTTTGGAAATGAGAGAGTATTAATGATTTGTAAGATATTTTAGTAGAACTCGAATGAAACAAAAAAAACAAAACCATCCTACTAAACTTTATTATTAAAACAGCTGAGCTTTGGATCTATTGTTACAGACCTCTGTTCGTCAAAAACCAGGACGGCCACGCCTTGAAGAAGACATTCCCGAGCTGTGGAAGGCGATCGTTAGAATCGCTGCTGTGGGTGGATCTGCGGACGAACGGCGTCGGACACTTGACGTGCGTTCATGCAAAACTTTGGACGACCTTAAACAACGATTGGAGTTGGAGATGGACATTACGATCTCGCGTAGTGCTCTGTACCTTAGGCTGCTCCCACGTAACAGGACGACGAAAGAGGGTCAACGGCACTATCTTGATACAGCATGTGTCAAATTGTGCAAAGCTCAAAATAATGAGCATAAACTGCACGAGGACTCGCGATTTGCTACGGCATCGATGAGGTACTATTTCTTTCTGTTTGGTCTATCAGCTTAAATCATTATTAATTTCTCTTCCAGATCTATCGAGACCGTATGCTCGTTACTGGGCGACCTTCAGGTAGCCTTTATCTCGCAGGACGACAAAGCGCGCGTACCAATCGGCATGACGGCGACTACCAAGCAATCGCCGTTTCTGATGTGCGTCGAGTACCCAGTCAAATTGCCCGACCATAACTGGGTCGTGGCAGAGCGCCATAAGCTCGTTCCGAGCGTGTATGCGGGATGCATGATCGAGTCGAAGAAAATCGACGGAGCACACACCAACGTTACGTATAGCGGCCCGACATATGTTGCTGTCCGAAGCGGAAAACACTCCGGATCGACTGCGGCAACCCACGCGTTTGATTTCTACGACCTGCTGCAGATGCCAGAGTTTGACGCTGTTGTGAAAGGTATTGTTTTAATCAAATTATATCAATGACCCTACATGAGCTCTAGGTCAGGCGTGCCCAACCTACGACCCGCGAATCCCTTTCATCTGGCCTGCTATTAATAGGTCTATTCCCGTACTCGCAGAATTTCTGCAGCCAGCATAAGTCACTTTTTGCAGCGCGTTCCCGTACTTTTCAGCTCGCTCTCTTCAACTTTCTCTTTTGCAGAAGTTCTGCAAGGAGAGAAGGGACAAAACTTTTGTCTGGGTAGCGCGATCTAGTATTTTTTCTATATTGTACACAGTTGAGTGGATTTACTCAAATTGATTTTTTAATTATTTCAAAATATTAAAAAAATATTGACAAAAAAAGTGATTGAATGCCTAATTACCTCTAGAACCGGGACATTATTGTTTCATGCAACTCAAAATTTTATTTAAAAACTCAAGCAAAGCAGCTCTCTACGAAATCGGTATTTTTTCTTAAATTTCAATTGTTGTATTTTTTAATCCGGCTGAAACTTTTTTGGTGCCTTGGTATGCCCAAAGAAGCCATTTTGCATCATTAGTTTGTCCATATAATTTTACATACAAATTTGGCAGCTTCCCATACAAAAATGATTTATGATAATTCGAAAATCTTTATCTTTGGAAGGAATTTTTTGATCGATTTGGTGTCTTCGGCAAAGTTGTAGGTATGGATCTGGACTACACTGAAAAAAAAGATGCACGGTAAAAAAAATTTGGGTGATTTTGAATTTCACTTTTTGTCACTAAAACTTGATTTGCAAAAAACATTTTTTTTATTTTTTTTTATTTTTTGATATGTTTTAGGGGACATCAAAAGGCAACTTTTCAGAAATTTCCAGAATGGGCAAAAAATCTTTGGCCGAGTTATGAATTTTTAAATCAACAGGAAAATGAATGTTTTCTAAGTCTCACCAGAACAACCCACCATTTTCTAAAGTCGATATCTCAGCAACAAATGGTCTGATTTTCAATGTTAATATATGAAACATTCGTGAAATTTTCTGATCTTTTCGAAAAAAATATTTTAAATTTTTTTTAACCAAGACTAATATTTTAAAAGGGCGTAATATTGAAAGTTTGGCATTTTTGAAATGTTAGTCTACCAATTTTTCGTTTTTTTGAAAAAATCAGTATTGATTCAAAAATTCATAACTTGGTCAAAGATTTTTTGCCCATTCTGGAAATTTCTGAAAAGTTGACATCAACACTAAAACATATCAAAAAATGAAAAAAAAAATAAATAAAAATAGTGTTTTTTGCAAATCAAGTTTTAGTGACAAAAAGTGAAATTTAAAATCACACATCACATCAATCATCATTTTTTTACCGTGTATCATATTTTTTCAGTGTAGTCCATATCCATACCTACAACTTTGCCGAAGACACCAAATCGATCAAAAAATTCCTTCCAAAGATACAGATTTTCGAATTATCATAAATCATTTTTGTATGGGCAGCTGCCAAATTTGTATGGAAAATTATATGGACAAACTAATGATGCAAAATGGCTTCTTTGGGCATACCGAAGGCACCAAAAAAGTTTCAGCCGGATTAAAAAATACAAAACAAATCGAATGACCGAAATCTCAGAGTATTGCTCAGCATGTACCATTTATTAAACTAGAAATTAATTATGCTAAGGTAGAAATTATATATTAATCAACTCAAAACTTTTACATTTGGTAAACAATTTAAGAAATGATAATGGCTGTACGTTTAATAAAAATAATTTAAAAAAAGACAAGCAAAGGTTTAATATAGAAGAGATCATAAATACATGTTTTAATAGCATAATGTTTGCAAGATTATTCAGGATAGCATAAATAAATTATGACTAGATGTCACATGGAAGAACAACGGCGACGCAGCGAAATTGTCAAAATTTAAAAAAATAAATGATTCACATATTCAAAAAATTTTAAACTCATCAATTTCGAAATCTGAACAATAAGAAATTCAAAATTATAAATATTCAACAAAAAAAACTTATATTTTCAAATTAAGAAACTTAAATAACATAAATCAGATATTTAAGAAATTTAAAAATGCAAATATCAGAAAATAAAAAAAACAATAAATCATGAAAAAAAATCTTGATTTAAAAATTTCAAAATAAAAAATAAAGGATTTCAACTCAAAAGTTCCTAAACTTCAAAATTCTCATATTTTAAAATTCTAAATAAAAAAATCAAAAGTTTGGATATTTCAGAGTTCAGAACACCAAAAATTTAAAAGCTACAGTTAAAAAAAATTAAAGAATCTAAAAAAATTCAAAGGTAAGTAAAATTTTAAAATTATATGAAACAAAAATGTCAAAATGCAAATATTAAAAAAAAACAGTAATAAAACTTAAACTTTTTTGTATTGTTAAAAATAGTTTAATACCTATGTTGTTGCCAAATCTGGAATTTTCTTCAAACAACAATTTATGTTTTGCTCTTTTTTTCAAGAAATTATTCAAGCAAGTTAGACATAAACTTAGCATACGAAAAATTCTTCTTAATTCTTAATTAATTTCAGTTAATTAATTTTTCCTTGCTTGTAACATTTGTATACTTCTGCAACCAAATTTTCCACATGCAATTCAGAGAGACGACAGTAAAGTAATTTTGTTGAATATAAAAAAATTTAAAAACATCAATTTTTAGTCATATTTGTTCTCTATGAATATATATCTCATATTTATAAATCCTATAAAATCAAAAAAAAGGTATTTGTTCATATCATAAAATTGCGGAGAGTATTGAAAACACAGATAAAAAAAATATAATATGTAATATAATATAATTAGTTCGCGAGCATATGTGAGCTTAAAATTTCACCCGTAGGGCAAAAACTCTGGGCACCCCTGCACTTACTTACTTTTTACTTAACTAGTGTGTTAAATGTTGAGACGTGTAATATGTAAAATTTTAATTATTTATTCGCTAACCCTTTAAAATTTTAGCTGAGGGAGAGGTAAAACCTGTTTTCGTGCTGTCCGTGGACGGCGGCCCGGATGAAAATCCAAGGTGAGTGTATTGTTCAAAATTGATTTTTATGTTTTTTTGCAATAATTCTGAATGAAATAAACTTATTTCATTCACGATTTTTTTTGATTAATCCTGTAAATTTAAGAGATGTTAAAGTTAAGGTTTTATTAGCGCAAGGCAACATTTTTTTTTTGTCAAATGTCACACTCTTTAATAGAACTTTGACTCTAACTTGTTAGAGTGAATAGTCCAAAAATAACGCAACATTGATTATTTATAGATTCAAAAAGGTTATCGGCTACTCCATCACCCATTTCAAGTCGCTCAATCTGGACGCAATATTCGTCATCACGAACGCACCCGGCCGGTCCGCATTTAATCGTGTAGAGCGTCGGATGGCCCCCCTCAGCCGCGCTCTATCGGGAGTAATTCTCCCCCATGAACATTTCGGGTCCCATCTGGACAAAAATGGGAAAACCGTGGACGCCGAACTAGAGCGAAGCAATTTTAAGTTTGCCGGCGAAGTCCTAGCTGAAATCTGGGGTAACATTTCGCTGGACAACTTCCCGGTTGTTGCCAAATATGTTGAACCGGACATGGAAGAACCAACCACCATGGATGTCGACGCGCGGTGGTATGCGACGCACGTGCGTGAAAGCAACTATTTACTGCAGGTATGTTAGTTTTAAATAGTATTTACACAACAACATTGTATTTTTTTAAGCTTGACTAATTCTGAATTCCACTAAAATAACATAAAACTTTGCTGGCATCCCGGTAAATTTAACCTAAAAAATCATTGCAGATCACGAAATGCGACGACCTGCACTGCTGCTCGGCAATGCGCAGTAATTTGCGCAGTATTTTGCCTGAAGGATTTTTGCCCGCGCCCTATCCCATGGTGAGATCGACCTCCGGCATCGAAGTTCCCGAGCCGCACGAAGTGACAGCAGATGCAGAGTTTCCACCCCTGCTGGTCCGTTTGGCCGTTGGAATCAAGCCGACAGCTGAAGCATGGTGTCGATCCAAATCCCAAAATAAAATTCCCTGACTTTTCCCTGACCTCTCCAGACCACTAATTTTTTTTTATTTTCTATTTTTTACTAACATATTGTTTGGAGCGTTTTTATGGTTTCATGCATTTTCCTTTTTGAATATTGGAAATTTAAGATATTGAAAAATTTCAATGACTTTTTTATTTTATTTTTTTAACGATGGATTCTGCAAAAACTTAAAAACTTTTTTTTATTTTGTCAATCATTTTTTTCTCATTGAACATCCAAAATGAGCAACCATAAAAATGTACTTATCTATCTTATCTGGTGATGTCATTTTAAATGTTGCCCTTTACCAAAAAATCTAGAGTTTTTATGAATAGGTCTTATAAATATATGAAACACAGTAGCTTATAGGACCTTTTCAAATAAAACTCTAGAAATAATTAATAATTAAAATTGTTGCAAATTTCTAATTGCGATTAGTTAATTTCACTTCATTTCCTAAAGAAAATTTAAAGTTAAGAGTTTTCCAAAAACAAATCAATTGAAAATTTGAATTAAAGTAAGAAGTCAACTTGCAAAAATATGTAATTTTGCAGAACCTTAAGAAAGATAAAAAAAATGAAAAACCAAGAAAAAAAACGGTTTTCTGGATATTTGAAGAAAACATCTTCTTAAATAATTTTACAAAAAGATATTTTTCCCATAAAATTTAAAAAAAAATAATAATTTCTTCCTTGACAAAGAGCCTACAGACGATCATTCACACGATCAATACATTTTATAAAATCCATCCCAAAACCCAATCCGCGCAAAATCCACGTCATTTTAGGAAAAATAATTTTGCGACAAACATACAAAAGAGTGTAATCATAAATTAAATTTTGTAATCTCAGAACGCAGAATCTTGAAACGATGAAAATGTATTTTTGCTAGGATTAGATAAACTAGAGTGACAAGCGAAAACAAACATTCTGGCAAAACAAAAATTAAAAAATTTCAACATTTAGAAATTAAGATCAAAAAACTGAATCAAACCTAAAAAAAGAAAAAAAAAATAATAAGCGTCACTCAGAAAAATCGAAGCAAATTTTCCTACAACTTCTTCTCAAAATTTCTCTAACCGAAAAATAACTCCAAAAATACTTCAAATTTTATCAGGTTTTCTGTAATCTAAGATGGTTACAAAAATGGCAGCATTGAAGAAACTAGAAATATAAGAATTTAATAATTTAATAATTTAAGAATTTAGGCATTTAAGAATTTATGAATTCAAGAATTTAAGAATTTAAGAATTTAAGAATTTAAGAATTTAAGAATTTAAGAATTTAAGAATTTAAGAATTTAAGAATTTAAGAATTTAAGAATTTAAGAATTTAAGAATTTAAGAATTTAAGAATTTAAGAATTTAAGAATTTAAGAATTTAAGAATTTAAGAATTTAAGAATTTAAGAATTTAAGAATTTAAGAATTTAAGAATTTAAGAATTTAAGAATTTAAGAATTTAAGAATTTAAGAATTTAAGAATTTAAGAATTTAAGAATTTAAGAATTTAAGAATTTAAGAATTTAAGAATTTAAGAATTTAAGAATTTAAGAATTTAAGAATTTAAGAATTTAAGAATTTAAGAATTTAAGAATTTAAGAATTTAAGAATTTAAGAATTTAAGAATTTAAGAATTTAAGAATTTAAGAATTTAAGAATTTAAGAATTTAAGAATTTAAGAATTTAAGAATTTAAGAATTTAAGAATTTAAGAATTTAAGAATTTAAGAATTTAAGAATTTAAGAATTTAAGAATTTAAGAATTTAAGAATTTAAAAATTTAAGAATTTAAGAATTTAAGAATTTAAGAATTTAAGAATTTAAGAATTTAAGAATTTAAGAATTTAAGAATTTAAGAATTTAAGAATTTAAGAATTTAAGAATTTAAGAATTTAAGAATTTAAGAATTTAAGAATTTAAGAATTTAAGAATTTAAGAATTTAAGAATTTAAGAATTTAAGAATTTAAGAATTTAAGAATTTAAGAATTTAAGAATTTAAGAATTTAAGAATTTAAGAATTTAAGAATTTAAGAATTTAAGAATTTAAGAATTTAAGAATTTAAGAATTTAAGAATTTAAGAATTTAAGAATTTAAGAATTTAAGAATTTAAGAATTTAAGAATTTAAGAATTTAAGAATTTAAGAATTTAAGAATTTAAGAATTTAAGAATTTAAGAATTTAAGAATTTAAGAATTTAAGAATTTAAGAATTTAAGAATTTAAGAATTTAAGAATTTAAGAATTTAAGAATTTAAGAATTTAAGAATTTAAGAATTTAAGAATTTAAGAATTTAAGAATTTAAGAATTTAAGAATTTAAGAAAATAAATTTGTTGTTCTTTTATCTGTATTTTTTTTAATTTTTTTTGTACATTGATTTTTTTTCAGATTTTTTGAATTTGTTATGTAAAAATTTGGGATCCTTTTTAAGTATGATTTTTTTGGGTTTTTTTTCATACTATTTTTCCTAATTTTATGTCCTAATTTCTGAATAATTCAATTTTGAATGTTGGAGCTGTAATTTTTAATGTTTTGATTTTTTTATTTTTCTTCAAGAATGTTTCAATTTAAACAAATATTTCTCTTGGTTGAATCCCATCTTAAATTTAAAGACGGAGGCCAGCTTCTGCTACTTCTTATTAAGCTCATATTTGGGATATAAGCACAGTTAGAGGGTGACGAGCGGGAATTCCCGGGAAAAAATTCCCGGGAAATCGACCATTTTTGGACCTCTCGATTCCCGGGAAATTCGGTCGAGACTCTCGGGAAATTTCAAACTTATAAATACTGAAGCTAAATTATATAAACTAATCCGAAAATTATTGGAAAAAAACTAAATTATTTGGATTATTGGATGTTCAATGTTCGATGTTCAAGTTTGAATAAACATTCAGAAACTGTAAATTTTAACTTTTTAATATTCCTATCAAATTCCAATAACTATAATTGAGAGAAGCCAAAAAAAATGTGGACCTCAAAATTTACCTTAAAGCATACTTAGTAGTTACACCCCAGAAATGAAATCTAAAGTTTTTTTTTATTATTATTTAAGTGGGAAAAGCTTTTTAAAGAAGCAATCCTCAGATTTTTTTATTTTGAGTACGTGAATTTATTTTGCTGTTATCAAGGTAATTTCTTTTTTTGATGTCAATAAGTCATTTTATGTTTCACGTCAACCTCAATATTAAATTATATTTTGGAAAATAAAACTCTTGCAGTGGCAATCTTTGTAAAGTTAAGGTTCGCCAATTGTGAACATTCCGGTTTTCCTGATAACTTTAAATATTTCTTCAATGAATGTTTACAGTTGACCTTAAGAAAGAAAAAAAAAAACAAGTTTTAATTGTTGTTTTGAGTCGTTATTTATCATATTGCAAAAATCTCGATACTGGGAAATTATTTATTAGGCATGTTTTTGCTTCACAAAAATCTAACAAGAAGTTCATGCAACAAGTTTGTGCAACTTTTGAAAAATCACAAAATAAACAAAATAATAAGGATACTTAAATTAACGTTTAATAGAATAAGTATGAATTAATTGTACCGTAAACTGGGGTCAATCGGGACACATGGGGCGAATTGGGACAGCAGTTTTAACCATATTGGAGCACAGTATTTTGATTTTTCTGGTTGGTTTCGGTTAGAACAGACTCAGGCCAACAAAATGTGTACATCCATTTCCAAATTTAAAAGCTTTAAGTGCTGTAAAAACTGCTGTCCCTATTCAGACTAAAGTCCCGATTCACCCCAGATTACGGTAACTGAAATCATTGAAACGAAACAAATTTATTACTTTTCTTTTTTAAATTTTGCCACTATTGGCATAGTAAAAAAACTCCCGGGTCCCGGGAATTCCCGGGAAATGGCCAAGTTCAACTCTCGATTCCCGGGAAATTGAAAATCTCGAGAATCGTCACCCTCTAAGCACAGTACACCCACCAGAACATGCCCCAATAATAATTATTGTTACATTCTAATGTCTGTATCTTCAGGAAAAGTTTAAAATATGATTAAGATTCACAAGATTAAAATTGAATGCATCCAGTATAAAAGAACACTAAATAAGGGTAAAAAACTTAAAACTTAAAAAAAAAATACATATTTATAGTCAGTATGTTTAAAAATTAGTTGAGTGTAGTTATACATTTATTTATGAAATTCTCAACAACACATTTAAAAAAATATCACTTCATAATCTTCATCTTCATCTTTCGACGTTTCTTATTGAACAAACACAAACAAAAAACTTCGGAAGAAATTTAAATTAATAAGAAATTGATGTTTTTGCACTCAACGAAAAAAAAACATATTATCCTGATTCATGATAATATTTTTCTTTATAAGTTGAAAGCAATTTTATTTCTCTCAATCATTTTTTTAATCAAAATTGCTAACGCGCGAAATCCGCGCCGTCCTTAATAATCCTGTTTATTCCATAATTTTTGTTTTATTTCTTTAATTCTTAATTTTAATTCTTTAATTTTTAATTCCATTTCACCATCACTATTTTGCTTACATTTTAGATTACACAAAATTAGATTACTTTGGATCATTTTTAAATCATAGTTCAGTAACTGTTTAATTTTGAGTAAAATAAAAATTTAGATAACGAATACTAAAGTAAAATTTTGGAAAATTTTCTTACCTTACATATTTTTTGGAACTTAAGAATAAGAATTTAAAAAATTAAGAAATCAGCAATTCCAAAATATCACAATTTCAGAAATTTCAAAATTTAGAATCTTTGAGCTTAGAATTTTAATGTATGATTTTCTCTGTGGTCCCTTTATGCTGAGCAAACGTCCAATTTTAGAACAAATTTCTGAGGATGGTAGGGAAACTGCCTCACATTGTCCCACCCTATGAGCGCTAGTAATTTGTAATTTTCAGTTGAACGCAAATCCAAAGCAAATCCAAATTATTTAATTTTTAAACCTAAACATATTGCAAACAAGCAACGCGCGAAGAAATGCCAAATGCAACTTTTCGTTGCTGTTCCTTTTCTTCGAGACCCTTTTCTTAAGCTTTTTTTATATGGACTTTTGCGTTCCTTCCGGACTGACCAATATAAAAAATTAAATATTATCAATGTTGCAAAGTTTGGCCTGGAAGACATTAAAATACATTATCAAGGGTGAATTTTCAAAAAGAAATGAAATTTTATAGTAATATTTTTAAGATCATCGAAATTCCCTGACCCAGCTTAAAATTCCCTGACTTTCCCTGACTTTTCCAGGTCAAATAAAATTCCCTGACAATTCCAGGTTTTCCCTGACTTTTCCAGAAATCAACACCATGTGAAGGGCTTCCAAACACCATACCCTACGATCAGTATTGCCCATCTGTGGCGAAATCTCTGAAAAGTAAGTTATTAATTGATGATTATTTTATTGAGTCTAATTAATTAATATTTCAGGTCGCATCTGCCCGCACTGTGGGCTATACTTTGCGAGTCAACTGCGGATGAACGACCATCGGAAGCAGCTCCATAAGACTTCCGGTAGATTCGATAAGATCATGCCCAAGGCCATCCTCCAGAGACAGCCGGAAGAGGTTCTATGTATTGTGGATGCGCAGGACTTCCTGCTAGCCGAGTGGATCGACAATGAGATGCTGGACTCGGAGGCCGAAGAGACGGACGAGTTATCCGAACCACTTGACGACGCAATTCCTGTCATTGAAGACATTGAATCTTGGTTGGACCAGCCGTGGCAGACTGATTATTTGGCGTGAAATAAAAAATCGAAGTCAAAATTCGATTAAAAACAACATTCAATGTATTCATATAAATTTGTTACTATGGGAAATTCTCTAATGTTTGGCAGGTTGATCAATCGCTCCTAACTCCATTAAATTCGCTGATTTTCACTATTCAAAGCGCTGATATGTCAAAATTAGGGGCACGATGAAGTAAGATGCTATTCCCCTATTATTTTATTAGAAAGACTTAACATACGCTAGCCTTTTTGTATTTTGTTTTACTACACTGAAAACCACGTGGCTATAGGGGGGGGGGGTTTAAGGCCAGCCACGAAAAACCATGGGGGGGAGGGGGGGGGGTCGAAAATACCAAAAAAAAAGACCACGTGGTTTATGCACGACCCCAAAGTGAGAACCAATCCAAAGTGAACTGAAAAATTGCTGTGCTGGAAAATCGATTTTGTTATTACACCCTAATGCATTATACATCTGTCCAGTTGTTATGCAATCATAAGTTTCCTAAATTTTAAAGTATTGACGAAAATTTTATTTTAGCGAGAAAAAAAGATTTTGAGGTGCTACATTGTAATTTTATAAAAGTTCATAATATTTTTAAACGAGCTCAAACATGCTCAATATAGTTTTTTGCAATTCCTTCATAAGTAGTTTCACTTTTCCTGTCATTCTTGAAAGACGAAAAATCCTGCTTTTCTGTACCAAAAATATCAGAATTGAATAAATAAATAAATAAATGTTGAAAAGTTCTACTTTTCAGCACTGAAATGGATGCTGGTAAACAAACTGTAATGTCTTAATTCAAAAACGAATAATGTAGCATTGCAACAATGCATTGTTGCAAACAATATGAAGAACAATTTTGCAGAAAAAAAGTATGACATTTTATCCATTTTCAGTAAAGTAATGTCTATTGTAGTGGAAAATTGCTGCCAATTTTCAAAATTCTTCGAAATTTAACTCATTTCTGTTATAAACAGCTACTATGATCAGACTCAGTAGGATGTAACAAAAATTACATTTTGGCGGTCATTCAGGAGCTGGTTACGGTGGGCATACTGAGCTCAAATCCCAAATATGAACTTGATTGAACTTAACAGGAGCTGGCGTTTTGCTTTTAAATTTTTAAAGGGATTTAACCCGTAAAAAACATTTTAGTCACTTTGGCCACTGAAGCGTTTATTTTCATCATCATCGGCGTGTAGGACGGATCCTTGCGCATGTTTTTGTAGCTGTTTATAACAGTATTGAATAAAATTTCGAATAATTTTGAAAATTGGCAACAATTTTCCCTTTAAAATAGACATAACTTTACTGAAAATGGATAAAATGGCTTACTTTTTCTGCAAATTGTTCTTCATTTTGTTTGCAACAATGCTACAACATAAGTTTTTGAATTCATACATGACAGTTTATTTACCAGAGCAAATTGAAAACATTTTTTTAAGAAATAACACTATTTTACACCACCTGATGACGCTGGGAATCAAGTAACGGATCGAATTAAGGTGTACTTTGTCAGGAATATATTTTGGGAACTAAGAATTGATATCTTGATGAAAATGTACGTCTGTGTCCAGAGTTAGACCGAGATTTTAGACGTATTTTTGAGTTTTTAGGTGATATATTAGGTTTTTTAAACTTCAAATCGAGATAAAATCAGTTTTCACCGACAGAATATTTTGGGAATCGTTTTTTCTGACTCAGAATAGTCCTCCCAACAACCTCCAGAAGGAATTTCCGAGGTGCATGCAAGTTGTATAGTAATCCCCTTCTTACCCATCGTGAGATCTATGTATTTTTTAAACTTCGTTGATTTTTTTACTGAAAAATTAAAAAAAATCGATATCGAAAATATCTTTACCTTACGATTTAACATTGGATCATTAGTGCGCTAACCACGGGGACGCGCTGTCTTGTTTTTGCATGCTCATTTTCATTTCTTTTGTGTCGCTGTTTGTGTGCTTGGGTGCGTGGTTATTATATATAGGTGAAGGGATTTTGTTAAATGATCATTATATTGCATTATTATATTTAATTGATTATATAACCACACTATATTTTACACTTAACACATTATACAAAACACATATGAAACTGTAAACTGGAGCGTTTGGTACGGTATGTCCACGCATCCTTCCTCCCCTGTAGATTCTGTGAAATGTGATCCGTTCTCAGAATCCTCTCTCGGTAAACACAACGTAGTAGGGCTGGCCGCTTTAATTTTTGCAATACATTTTCGGGTGTTCTCGGATGTACTGCAATTATTAATAATGACAAGAAAAGTGCTTGGGGCGTAATCTAATCACAAGACTTTCCAGCATGCTTTCATCGGACTGGCTACGTTTGTGTTAGATTAGATTAGATTAGATTACCTTACGATTTAACATTGAAAAATTGAGGAATTAACAAATTTGAAAGAAGAAAACTAAGGTTACTCAGATAACAAAAAAACTCTAGTGGTACCCCATACTTCAACCAAAATCAAATCACTGTCGCCAAGCTTCTGGTATGTTCAGATAATGATCTCAGTATCAGCAAGCGATATTTTCCCAGCACTTGAAAAATCGTCGTTCGTTCGCTCATTTGTTCAATGTTGATTCCCATTTCCAAGACTTCAGATTGGAAAAAAGGAAAGATTCAATGTGCATTTATGTGTGTTTGTCAGTGTGTGCACACGATCCTATCCTAGTTTCATGCAACTCTCTGCCAGATTGTAGGTTGGTTTCTCATTCGCGAGTCAGGCGCTTCAGATAATTTGATTTTTTCGGTTCTCGATGGCAGCACACTGTTCGCTTGCTCAAGCATAAATCACCATCAGCTAGTGGCGGTGGTGGTAGCGTCGCGACGCCCTGGCAGCCTGCACTGTTCGGCTCTACCGAAGGCAGGGATGAGAATATATTTGTTTTCAGTACGATACCGTAAATTTGGTTGATTTTGATTGTGAAAGTTTTTCAATGTTTCTTTTGCCATCAATAATAGTTTTTATGGTCAAATTTGGGTATGTTTGTGTGAAATGTATCGATGGCTTACGCGATATAAAAATAACCCTCAACAACGGTACCAAACCGCACAGAAGACACCGCACGAAATTGCATCACAAAATAATAACCGCTTGTTTTCTCATCATTTTCCTACATTTTTTGTTCCGAGCACGAAGAAAATTTATGCGGCGCATGATTTGCTTGCAATTGTGGAGCAGATCAAATTTGATATAGTTCAATTAGGGTGGTGGAGTAAGGAGGGAGTGGGAGGATCCATCGTTCTTCTCTATCCATTTTTCAATTCGGGCCAGACTTTTTTCTACTCCTAACTTTATTATGTCATCCGACGAAGAATTTAAGCTTATCGAAAATTGGCACCCTTTGTCCCTTCGGCAGCGGGAAGGGTGGGGACGATATGTTATCGTAAATTTTTCAACGTAATAAAATCCATAAAACGATCAACGAAACACCAAACACACATGGGACTCCCCCAAAACTCCTCCTAGGGGGGAGGAGTAACAGCAGAAGTAAAAAAAAAAGAAGAACAAAAAATGTCGTAAAAAATGTATTACACCCAGACACACTCACATTTACACACGTATGCATGTAAAAGGTCTGGCAGGAGGATTTAAATTTAATGCTGTTTTCGACACATATTTGGTGGGCTCCCCTGCTGAAAGAAGACAATAAAAAAACACAATATTCCGAAAAAACAAAATAGCAGCAACAGCAACAATTTGCCTCACGTTGCAGTCGTGCTCTCTTGTTTCACGTTGATTTAGGTCCATTTCTAGAGTTTTTTAAAGGTCCTATAAGCTATTGTGCTTCAAAAAAATTAAGATTTATTGCTTAACATATCGTGAACAAAATCAATCTTAGATTTAGAAAAGTGTCTGTATTAGTTTTTTTTTTTTCAGAAAAACATAATATTTAATTGATGAAATTATGTCTATTCGAATTTCGACGGGCAGGCATTTACAAAGGGGATTCAGTGATAGTTTATTGATCAACTTAATTTTAACATGTTAAGGTAAATGTTAACATTCCATAGGTTGTCTTCCTAAGGTGTCCAGCTTGTGACGATGCACTACCTTCCCTTTACTAGGCAATTGAATCCAGAAAAGAAACGATCACCAGTTGTGTTGGTCCGAGCCGGGATTTGAACCCCGATCTACCGCTTACGAGACGGAAACGTTACCACTGGGCTACGTGGCTCGGTTCATACAAGAATGGTACGTAAATGTTCGAAAATCTGTCACTTTTGAAGAAATTTTCTGATCGATTTGGTGTCTTTTGCAAAGTTGTTGGCATTGATTGGGACTATATATTTAGAAAAAAAATTGACCGTAAGCTGGGGTGACATTGATAGAATTTCAATTTATTTTTGAAATATTTTCCAACTGATAAGGTTTGTCTTACGATTACTATTTTTAAAACATGTACTGGGGTAGGCCACACAAGGTGCATGCACTATTTCTGATAAAAAGTTTTTTCAATAGTATAAAAAAATGTTGCATTGCAAATTCTTATTTTTATTCCGGAGTGACTTTTATAGTCATAGTTATTCTTGTAAAAATAAGATATAATGTGTTCAAATTTTATGTTTACGTCAAATGTACCATCACTAAGGTGTCTGATACAGCTAATTAGAAAAAAATCAATGTTTATAAATAGTGAACTAAATTTATCAGCTTTTTAACAAAATACATGTAAATTTTTGGTAAAATTGTTAAAAAGACAAAATTTTGCCTAAAATTCGTTAAAACTAGTTTTGTTTATAAAATTATCGAATCTTATTACACTATAAACTGAAATCGAAGCAAGAATCAAATGTTTTCACATTTTATATGACATTTGTTCTACTGAATATGCCCATAAATTGCGAGATTTTTTTTTGAATAATGTTTCAAAAACACATAAAATCAATTATTTACAGACTTATTTTACCTTCTCCTAGTGGAAAATTATGCAAAGAATCTGTAAATGCATTCCATTCGAAATCATGTTAATTAAGAAAATCATGACACTTTCAGAATATTAAAATAATGCTGAGTTATAGTTAACTCACTTTTTAAACTTTTCAAAATTTTATGAAAACTTCTTCTAAGAGTTTTTTTAACACTTCTCTATCACGGTCAGGATGATTCCACACCATTCCGTACGTATTTAATGTACTCTTCATTTTGCGAAAAATCTCAAACCTATCAAAGTCACCCTATCACTCCGTTTTACGGTACGGCTTTATCCAAGAAATTCAACCAAAATTGCAACTAATGGTTTAATTTTAAATGTGGGAAAATAAAACATTTGTAAAATCATATGATCAATTTATTTTGTCTAGAACAAATTTTATTTAAGGTTTTTGTCCTCCCCCCCCTTCAAAATTGACCCGAAAAATCAGGGGGCAATTTTTTTTTTCAAAAAACTTCAAAACTTCAATGGAAATTAAAATGCAATCAGCTGAAATCAATTTTAAATGCATTCCCCTGCGTTTAGAATCATTTTAAGCATGTTTGGGTTGATTAAAAAATCTATTGAATTTTTGAAAATTTTCGATGTTTATTATCGCTAGAATTATTTTTTCTCTCTAAAATTTTTATTTCCGTCGTATCTTACATTTATTGAAAAGGTATGTTAGCAAAACAACTGAACTAGTGCAAAATGCATTTTAAAACACTTTTTCCATGCAAATGTTGAAACTATGGCTTATTGTTTCAATATTTATATTTTTTATTGGTTTATGCAAGAGCCAAAAGGTGTAATTTTAGTCCCAGATCACGAATCCGAGCTGCATTTTTCGATATCTCGTTACAGAGGGGCGGTACGACCCCTGCTATTTTGAACATTCGAAATACGTATTTATCAATAATTTCCAGTGATGGTGACGGATTGGAAATTTTGATGTCGAACTCAAGGAGAGATTACACTATCACAAACAAACAAATAAACTCGCACTTTTTCGTGTTTGACAGTTTGCCAAACTCGCAAACTTATTTGCGGCAAGCTCGCAAACAAGGCAAAATATACATTACAGGCTGACGTTTGCCCAAACAAATCCAGGCAAAGAAAAATAGCAGGCCAACTGGCAAACTGTACAAAAGTGCTGTTTGTTTGTTTGTTTGCCGTAGTGTAATAGCTGCTGAATTCAGAATACCGAAAAAAGGCCAAACATAATTCTTTAAAATAAATGCAATTTTTAGATACTCAACAACAAAATTTTGTGAGACATGTTATTTTATGAGAAATTTTTATGTATTTTTCGAATCTGCAATACCCCAGAAGGCTTATTTTATCGTTTAGAACAAAACATCTCAATCAATTTTTTTAATTCTGTAGTGTAATTTTTTAGATTGTTCAGAATTTTGTTCATTTTCAAGTTTAATTATTACAAAAAAAACAAGGTGCAGTAGATCCGATAACTTTATTTAAATGTTAGGCCGTTGCAAATATTTTTCAAAGTTTATGTCACTCCACCTCCTCTCTCCCCCCCCCCCTTTCAATATTGCTACGAAATAACTGGGGGCAACACATTTTTTTTAGAAATTAAAAATTTCAATGGAAATTGAAGTCTTATCAACTTAAAAAAATCTGAAATGCATTTGTCGGCATTGACATCCCTCGCTTGAAAATATTTTGAATTTTTATAAAATTCTACAGCAACACATTTTTTTCTCGCTTGAAAAAAAGTTTCGATAATATTTGAATATTTTGGAAACTAATGAATGCAAAATAACTGAACAGGTGTTTATTTTGTGTGTAATGCATTTTAAAACACTTTTTCCCTTCAAATATTGAAAACATGACTTGTAATTTGTTTTTTTTTATTTTTTTTAATGTTTTGCTCCCCTCCTCCTCCTCGACTTTGGTAATAGTTGAGGGACATAAACTTCAACAAATATTTACAACGGCCTTATTTTCACAAAAAAAAAATAAAAACCATTTTGTTTGTAACCATAAACTTTTTCTCTCAAATTATCAAAATACAGTTTGTGTCAACAAAGCACGACGCTAACGTTCTGCTCAACACGCCTTTGTATATGTGTGGTGTATGTAAACGTGTGAAAACAATTGAAGAATTCGACGACGTTTTTTCCGCTAGGTTCGCTGTTGTTCCAGCGGTGTTCGGAATGACAGCCCCCATACAGTTTGAGCAGTTTTTAGGGAAAAATCGCGTTTATGATGAAAAATCTAGCATTTTCAGAAAAGTGGGGTATTGCAAAGTGTGGCAATTTCGCTAACGATCATAATGCGTGGTGATTTGTAGTGATTAATTGTGACTGGTATTTTATTTAAACGATTTTTCTAAAAAGATGATCGATATTTTGGATAACTTGAGTTAAATGTTGCAAAAGTTAAAAGTAATGATAAAATGTTATGTAAAAGTGTTTAAACTTTACTTTTCTTCCCCTTTGACCAAAATATTGACCTTAAAAATGCATTTTGGTGATTTTTTGGAATTTTTTGGAAAAATTAGAATAACTGGCAATTTTTTGAGAAAATTATTGTAATTATGCTGTAATATGACTCTAATAGTTTGTTCTATCAATAATACACACATAAGGAGCATTATCAATCAAATAAATCATAAAAACGAAACTATTGGCACTACGCCCCCCGGGGCATGGCCTTCCTCTAACGTGGGATTTCTGCTCCAGCGCCTCTGACGAGACAGGAGAAACCGGGACCGACGTTTTACTTCACCATCCGATAGAAGCTCAGTGGATAAGGCGGGAATCGAACCCGCGTCTCATAGCATCATCGGGATCGGCAGCCGAAGCCGCTACCCCTGCGCCACGAGACCCACAAATAAATCATATTTAAATCAATTTTTCAAAAGATCTTTTTGGTAAATTTGAGAAAAAAACATGAAAAATTAACTCAGCCCCTATGATTTATACATCATTCGATTCGTTTATGCGATTGCCACACTTTACAATAACTTTCATCGACGTTAAAAAATATTTGAAGGAAATAAAAATCAAAAACTGCAAAAAAAATAATATTTCCAAGCACGCTGTCATTCCGAACATCGTTGCGTAGTGCTTCTACTCGCCACCAGGATGCGTGCACGTTTCTGTCGAATCTCTCAATTGCAGCAGCTTTGAAGCGATTAGGAAACAATGCCATCGCGTGCTCAATTCGTTTCTGTGTGTGTCTGTGTGCGTTGCTCTGATAGGTTGCAAATTTTCTGTCCTAGCGATAAATGGCTGGTGATAAATTTTTAATAATTTTCCACTGGCATCACTTCTTCTTTACTGCTGTTCTGTTTGTAAGTGGGATATTTGGCAGCCCTGGTCACAGGTGTTTGTTTTTTTTCTAACATGAGGGGCTTAACATGGTATGGTTTGCAGATCGGATTTATTCCCTGTTTCAATGAGGTATTAGGGATCGTGTTTAAACACGTTGGATCAATGCGTTAGTAATAGATTCATAAAAATGTGTTTTTTCTCGATTTAATCTAAGCATTTTACCACCCTTCCTGTAACTGCGCTAATGTACTTTGCAATTTTTATCATCACCCAAAAGCAATTAGCAATCTCCATAAGCCAATTATTTTGCTGTGATTTTAATATCGTACTAATCCTCTCAGCAGCAGCAAGCCAATAATTCCCAATCAATTTACAAAATTGTTCTGCTTCCAGCAGCAAATTCTAGCGCTTGCAATTTGGTGTCCCGTGTTGGCTTGTCGGTTTGGAATACTTGTAATCCACATTCTATACACGTGGTGCAATTAAAGTTCCAAAATCCGACCGTGGTCAAGCGTGCGCCCGACCGTGTTGATTCTGTGTTATCGGAATTCGAGCGTTGATTACTCTGACCAATTGTGGCGGCACAACGGGATTAGATTTGCAGTTAAGTTGAAGAGTACAAAGGCAAAAGATAAATGGAGTAGCTCAAAAGAAGACAAGCATTAAGCTGGGAATTCTTAAGGCAGAAAACCAATGAACCCAAATTTAGACCAGCTTGTTACACTGTGCCAAAGCACAAATCCACTCAGTAAGTGTACAAACCACGTAATTTCCGTTAAACATCGCCTTTCCGGTATTGGTGGGGTCAGTTTACAGCAATTAGCGTTTGTAATTAGCAATTGCCAGGAATCAAAAGCCGAACCACTGGAATAATTAGCTGTGTTATTTCACATAACGAGTCGTTGGACGCGTCACGTGCAGTGTTTGTGTTTACTAAATCTGGCCCAGCCCAACCCCGGACCACAACGTCCATTCATTCCCTAAAATGCTTGTTATTTCGAACCCCGGGGTACAAGATCGGTTTGTGATTTTATGACTCTCGTCGCTGGTTTAAATGTTTTCACAATTTACGCAAAATGACCGGCGTTGAATGGTTTATCGCCGACGACGCCATCAGGTTCCAATTTGGGCACTTTTCCGTGGCGCCAGAATACGAGCTTTTAAATGGCAGTGAAATTTTATGCTTTGAAGTTAATGGAAGGATGTGACGCTTTGCTTTCTGTTTTGCCTTCCTCACCTCACTGAGGCAAGGCTATAAAATCACTCGAAAAATGAACTTCTTAAATACGACTCCTAGATATACCTTCACGTATACCTATCGACTCAGAATCAAATTCTGAACAAATGTCTGTGGGGATGTGTGTAGACATGATTTTTTTTCCACACGATTATCTCAGAACTGTCTGAACCGATTTTGGCCGGATCCACCTTATTCTGTTCGTTTTGGGGTCCCCTAAGACCCTATTAAATTTTATTCTGTTTAATGAAGTACTTTTAAAGTTATGCCAAGAAAAAGTTTTTGTGTAGCTGCAAAAAAGGGTGATTTTTGCATAACCTCAAAGGCCGGATCTTTTTGCTTACGCGCGAGATTCGCGCAGCATGCGTAGGGATTTTGGTCCACGCGGGGGATTGGCAGCCACACCCCCTTGCAAGCGTATCGCCCGGTTGCCACATTGCGTCTGCGTCTCTTCTGTAAAAATCTGTATTAATTATGTTGCTGCATCATTTTGTCTCGACAAAGATTTACACGAACTTTTAAATTTTTTTTTATAACTCATGAGACTTTTCTCCTTTATTTTGGAGAGTTGGTAAAAAAAATAATTGAAAATTGCTGTTCAAGTAAAATAAATAATTATAAAAAATAAATGAAAAAAAAAATTAAAAAAAAACTCTTAAATTAATTTGTAAATACAACCTAAAATACAACATGAATGCGAGGAAGGCACCAACCACCTTAAGGTGGATTAAGTAACGTTTTTTATGCTAGCACCACTGTGCCGGATTTCAGCGGTGACATTTGAGCCAAAAATAACCAGTGTGAGTGGCTCATATCTTCTGTCGTTTTTTTATTATTTCAAAATCTTGCCTGGAATATGAATTCACAATTCAAATGCAATATATTTATTTGAACTCATAAGGTTAAATCTTGAAATAAGTCTAATTTTTAAAACCAAGCTTTTAAATTGTAAATTTTGTCAAATTTCAAATCTTGAAAACATCAAACTTCATGCTGGATCTACGTTTCCAAATACCAGATATATAGATATATATGGATAACAATAAATCAAACCATCCACATTAACGACCCCCGGGTCTTTTGTGGTCTCTATTGCAAGTTTCTGCTCGAACCTAGGAGTCCGAAGGCTTGAATGGGGAGAGCACCCAAACCTCTTTCTACTCCAAGGAACCTTCCACCCCAGTGTTTGAACTGACGACCTTCGGATTGCGAGTCCAACCGCCGCCAGCGATTCCACCGGAGTACACAGAAAAAAATATGTGAATTTACTCGACACGGAAAAAATGAATCACATGCAAACTCAGTTGATGTAAACTTGAGATTCGACGTAAACGGTTGAATCACATGTAAAATCATGTTTTTACGTATAATTTGTTGCAAATTTACATCAAATTGCATTTAAATTTAAATGTTTAATGACGTGCAAAAGTGTTACATCATAAATGATGTAACATTCGGAAATATTTTTTTGTGTGTAGGCTTATAGATAACAAAGGTAATTTAAATTATTGTTTGAAGATCTGGCAAACCAGTCTCAAGTTGTGACCACTCAAGTGATATTTATTTATTTTTCAGATGCAGGATAACACTAATCTGTATGAAAATTATGTCCTGATCCATCATCCAACCTATCGTTGGATAGGTAATCGAGTGACATTCAAAATAGTCGGATAGTTTGAAGATCTGGCAACTCAGTCTTAAGTTTTTACCTCTTATGTGTGTATTTTTATGATGCCAATATTCTAAAATTATGATTGTTTCGAAAAATTGGCTACACTGTTGAATGATTTTGGACCAAGTTGTACCTACCCAGTTAGAATTTTGTCTCGAGAATTTTAAAAATTGTTATTTTTTTATGTTTGAAAAGTTGTCGTGCATTTTGCCCCGTTGTTGTAGTGCATTTTGCCCCAATGTTGCGGTGCATAATGCCCCGCATGGTTGTTTGAAATGAATCAAAAATGTTTTTAGAAATTTGATATTTTCGAACAATTTTATGGTTTTTTAAGACTTTTTCCACATGGATGACGAAGAATAATAGTTGTTTTAGAACATCGAACAAAATTCTTCCACAGTAATGCTGTAATGGTTGAGAAATCACAGTTTTCCCTTAGGGGGTGCATATTACACCATATTCTCGATTTACACAACGAAATGGGGGTGTTTAAATCGAGAATCATTTAAAAAAAGAATGTCATTGACTTAAATTGAGAATCTGACTTGAATCAAGAATCTTTGGGATTTTGTAATTTGTCGGAGTATTTTCAAAATTTATCAATTGTATACTGTTTAGTTATGTTATTAAAAATTTTTAGCATGGTTTTGGAACACATGGGATGTTCTAGTCCATCCGAAACTTCCGGGAATTTTGTGCAACTGGCTTACCAAAGAAGCTAGTCGAAACTTCAAAATTTTGACAACGGATCCTACCCAGACTACTTCAGTGAGTGCGGTAGGCTACAGTACATTGTTGTAACAACTCATTGGGATGATCTGGGTCATCCAAGGACTCCCTGGAGTTATGACCTATGGGTCTACCGCCGTAACAAGCCAGAGGTCGACGGTTTTTGACCCCGGAACATATCCGCATAGCTTCAGTGAGTATGGTAGACTACTTGCCAGATGTGTTTGGATGTCCTGGGTCATCCAAGGACTCCCTGGAGTTATGACCTGTGGGTCTACTACCGTAACACGCCAGAGGTCGACGGTTTTTGACCCCGGGACATACCCGCATAGCTTCAGTGAGTATGGTAGACTACTTTGCAGATGTGTTTGGATGTCCTGGATCATCCAAGATCTCCCTGGAGTTAAGATCTGCTGGTCTACCGCCGTAACAAGCCAGAGGTCGACGGTTTTTGACCCCGGGACATACCCGCATAGCTTCAGTGAGTATGGTAGACTACTTTCCAGATGTGTTTGGATGTCTTGGGTCAACTAAGGACTCTCTGGAGTTAACATCTGTGGGTCTACCGCCGTAACAAGCCAGGAGGTCGACGGTTTTTGACCCCGGAACATACCCGCATAGCTTCAGTGAGTATGGTAGACTACTTTGCAGATGTGTTTGGATGTCCGGGGTCATCCAAGATCTCCCTGGAGTTAAGATCTGCAGATCTACCGCCGTAACAAGCCAGATGTCGACGGTTTTTGACCCCGGGACATACCCGCATAGCTTCAGTGAGTATGGTAGACTACTTTCCAGATGTGTTTGGATGTCTTGGGTCAACCAAGGACTCCCTGGAGTTATGACCTGTGGGTCTACTACCGTAACACGCCAGAGGTCGACGGTTTTTGACCCCGGAACATACCCGCATAGCTTCAGTGAGTATGGTAGACTACTTTGCAGATGTGTTTGGATGTCCTGGATCATCCAAGATCTCCCTGGAGTTAAGATCTGCTGGTCTACCGCCGTAACAAGCTGGAGGTCGACGGTTTTGACCCCAGAATATATCCGCATAGCTTCAGTGAGTATGGTAGTCTGCTTTGCTGATGTGTTTTTGACCCTGTAACATACCCGCATAGCTTCAGTGTGTATTGTAAAGTAGTATAATATACTTACTGAAGCTATGCGGGTATGTTCCGTGGTCAAAAACCGTCGACCTCTGGCTTGTTACGGCGGTAGACCTGCAGATCTTAACTCCAGGGAATCCTTGGATGACCCACGACATCTCAACACATCTGGAAAGTAGTCTACCATACTCACTGAAGCTATGCGGATATGTTCTGGGGTCAAAAACCGTCGACCTCCAGCTTGTTACAGCGGTAGACCCACAGGTCATAACTCCAGGAAGTCCTTGGATGACCCAGGACATCCCAACACATCTGGAAAGTAGTCTACCATACTCACTGAAGCTTTGCGGGTACGTTCCGGGGTCAAAAACCGTCGACCTCTGGCGTGTTACGGTAGTAAACCCACAGATCTTAACTCCAGGAAGATCTTGGATGACCCAAGACATCCAAACACATCAGCAAAGTAGTCTACCATACTCACTGAAGCTATGCGGGTATGTTCCGGGGTCAATATCCGTCGACCTCTGGCTTGTTATGGCGGTAGACCCACATATCTTAACTCCAGGGAGTCCTTGGATGACCCAGGACATCCCAACACATCTGGAAAGTGGTCTACTATACTCACTGAAGCTATGCGGGTATGTTCCGGGGTCAAAAACCGTCGACCTCTGGCGTGTTACGGTAGTAGACCCACAGGTCATAACTCCAGGGAGTCCTTGGATGACCCAGGACATCCAAACACATCTGGAAAGTAGTCTACCATACTCACTGAAGCTATGCGGGTATGTTCCAGGGTCAAAAACCGTCGACCTCTGGCTTGTTACGGCGGTAGACCCATAGGTCATAACTCCAGGGAGTCCTTGGATGACCCAGATCATCCCAATAAGTTGATACAACAATGTACTGTAGTCTACCTCACTCACTGAAGCAGTCTGGGTAGGATCCGTTGTCAAAATTTTGAAGTTTCGACTTGTTTCTTTGGTAAGCCAGTTGCACAAAATTCCCGGAAGTTTCGGATGGACTAGAACATCCCAGGTGCTCCAAAACCATGCTTAATTGTTTTAATAATATAACTAAACAATATAAAATTGATAAATTTTTAAAATACTTGGACAAATTACGAAATCCCAAAGATTCTTGATTTAAGTCAGATTCTCAATTTAAGTCATGATCATTCTCATTTTAAGTCATGACTTAAAAAAAGTTGCGTAAATCGAGAATCGTTTAAAAAAAGGTGACTTAAAAAAAGAATATGGTGTACCACATATTACGCACTTTAAAAAAAAATTGAGTGCGGTTTTTTGTGTCTAATTTCTCCTTTGTTTTTAAGTGTTTTAAAGAAGTAACCCAACATGTGAAATTATGGAATAATAGACACATTTGAATCCTAGTTCTGTTTTCACTTTTTTAGTTGATTTTTCACCTTCAAAAGGTATTTTTTTTTAATTTGCGTTATTTAGATACTTTACCTGCAGGAATCTCTTTGAAAATGAAAGTATTGCTTCATCTTTCGAGAGAACGAAATAGTGCAAGAAATCACTTTGAAACGGTTCGGTGAAGCTGGAGGAAACACATATTTTTGGAAATTTGTCCTAGTTTGACAAAACTCTCATTCACTTTTGTCAGAAACGAATAACATAAAAAGCACAGACTCTTCATCGCACATCACATTTCACACGGAAACTTATGTTGATTTTTTTCAAATTGATTGCCTACACAGAAAAAAATATTTCTGTGAATTTACATTATTTATCATGTACCAAAAGGTATCATGATAAATGATGTATGTTTACGTTAGGTTCATTGGAAATTTACATTAGATTCATTGAAATTTACATTAGTTTTGAAAATTTACATTAGTTTTGAAAATTTACATTAGTTTTGGAATTTACATTAGTTCAAATCAACTAATTCTGATTAGCCAATGGGATGAGAAGCTCGACTTGGATTGCAGTAGGAAAAGGGTGTGGCCTATGTTCTATTTTAAAATGATTGAAGCGGGCAGCAAAAGGAAATTCTGATTTTAAAAAGTTGTTTCACAGGTAGGGGACGCTTTCTCGTCGACGACCAAGTGGAATAACGCTGGACGGGAATCGAACGGACGACGGGTAGGATGTTCGGTGTTACTGCTGCTACCCGCTGTCGACTGAGCCATTTTCGTATTTTATAAACGAGCGGCTAAAGCATCAACTTGTTCAGGTCGAGGCTCAGGCAGTGGGCCAGCGAAGTATGAGAGCGATAGAAAGAGAACCAAATATAACTATTTTTAGTTCGGGTAGTTTTGAAGTCAACGTTTGGCAGAAATACATTGGATATATGATTTACATTGAATAGGAATTTACAGGAAGCCGAACACGGGTAGAAATTCATCAGATTTGAGTTTCCATGCTCAACGTTTCCATTAGATTCATGATTTACATTAGATTTAGATTTACATTGGAGTAATTTCCATGACTTTTTACTCTTTACATCATATTTCAACATTACATTGAGTGAGTTTACATAATAAACAGTAATTACGTGCTGTGTAGATTTACATATTTTTTCCTGTGTATAATAAGTACAGAAAAAAATTGGGGGCAGATGACAACTAAAGCACAGCACCCATGATTTATTGCAAAACTGGGTGGCTAAGTTCGTTCATATCATTTTCCATACAAATTTGGCTGCTGTCCATACAAAAAAGTGTTGTGAAAATCCAAAAATCTGTATCTTTTTGTAGGATTTTTTTGATCGAACTTGTAGGACAACACTAAAAAAAGCGAGGGAGATTTTTCTTATGATTTTAAAAATTACTTTCTGTCAATAATAATTGATTTCGAAAAACACCCTTTTTTATATGTGAATTATCAAGGATAATTTATTTCATGTATAATGTAAATTTGCCATAAAAAGTACAGTATCTAATTTTAATGAAGTTCAAGTCAAAGCCATATTCAGGAAACTTTTTTGAAAAAGCTGCTGTGTTTCAATTAAAAAAAAGTGCAGCCTGTTTTTCAAATACATATTTTCGAAGTGGATGAGTCAATTTCCTAAACTTTGCTTTTGAACTTTGATGATACGGCCATTAGTTGCTGAAATATGGCCATGCAAAGATAAAAAAAAGGAAAAACAAGATTTTTTTCAGTGGTTTATTGATTACCGATATCTTGTGAATTGATGGTCAGCTTTAAAAAAATGAAACATTCTCAAAATTTTCTGATCTCATAGAAATGTTGTTTTTTAATGTTTTTTTTTATTGACAAAAACAAATTTTAAAATCTGACAAAAATACTCGCGAGTCATTTTTTCAAGTTTGACTAAAAACAAATTTCCAAATACACCATACGATCAAAAAACTCCTTCAAAAGATACAGATTTTCAATTTTCAACTAACCATTTTTGTATGGACAGCTTTGTATGGATAATAATATGGACAAACTAAACATGCAAAATTACTTTCAAAAATAAATTAGGGTAATTCTCTACCAACTCACACGAAATCGGGAAAAGTTGCCCCGACCCCTCTTCGATTTGCGTGAAACTTTGTCCTAAGGGGTAACTTTTGTCCCTGATCACGAATCCGAGGTCCGTTTTTTGATATCTCGTGACGGAGGGGCGGTACGACCCCTTCCATTTTTGAACATGCGAAAAAAGAGGTGTTTTTCAATAATTTGCAGCCTGAAACGGTGATGAGATAGAAATTTGGTGTCAAAGGGACTTTTATGTAAAATTAGACGCCCGATTTGATGGCGTACTCAGAATTCCGAAAAAACGTATTTTTCATCGAAAAAAACACTAAAAAAGTTTTAAAAATTCTCCCATTTTCCGTTACTCGACTGTAAAAAATTTTGAAACATGTCATTTTATGGGAAATTTAATGTACTTTTCGAATCTACATTGTCCCAGAAGGGTCATTTTTTCATTTAGAACAAAATTTTTCATTTTAAAATTTCGTGTTTTTTCTAACTTTGCAGGGTTATTTTTTAGAGTGTAACAATGTTCTACAAAGTTGTAGAGCAGACAATTACAAAAAATTTGATATATAGACATAAGGGGTTTGCTTATAAACATCACAAGTTATCGCGATTTTACGAAAAAAAGTTTTGAAAAAGTTACTTTTTGCGTTTCTCTTTGTTTCGTCGTCCGTGTCTGTCGCGGGTGACCATGAACGGCCATGATCGATGACGACCAACTTTTTTAAAACTTTTTTTCGTAAAATCGTGATAACTTGTGATGTTTATAAGCAAAACCCTTATGTATATATATTAAAATTTTTGTAATTGTCTGCTCTACAACTTTGTAGAACATTGTTACACTCTAAAAAATAACCCTGCAAAGTTAGAAAAAACACGAAATTTTAAAATGAAAAATTTTGTTCTAAATGAAAAAATGACCCTTCTGGGACAATGTAGATTCGAAAAGTACATTAAATTTCCCATAAAATGACATGTTCCAAAATTTTTTACAGTCGAGTAACGGAAAATGGGAGAATTTTTAAAACTTTTTTAGTGTTTTTTTCGATGAAAAATACGTTTTTTCGGAATTCTGAGTACGCCATCAAATCGGGCGTCTAATTTTACATAAAAGTCCCTTTGACACCAAATTTCTATCTCATCACCGTTTCAGGCTGCAAATTATTGAAAAACACCTCTTTTTTCGCATGTTCAAAAATGGAAGGGGTCGTACCGCCCCTCCGTCACGAGATATCAAAAAACGGACCTCGGATTCGTGATCAGGGACAAAAGTTACCCCTTAGGACAAAGTTTCACGCAAATCGAAGAGGGGTCGGGGCAACTGCTGTGTGAGTTGGCGGAGAATTACCCATTAGCTAGATTGCGCACATGCTCAAAAATGGAAATAACTAAAAATAGTGTGTTTCCCCATACAAAATTGTATGCAAAATGTATTTGGCTTGGGATGTTCGAGTTTTTGTCCAATCGAGCTCATATTTGGGATTTAGGCTCAGTACACCTACGCGACCAAGCCTTGCAAAGGAAGGCGAAAAGTCTTATTTGAACCGCTCTTATACAGTCCAGACTTGATTATCCGAAGTTTCGATTATCCGAAGGTTAGTATGAGGTTTCGGATAATCGAATCACGGACAATTTTTTTTTGTTTTTTTTTTCTTTTTCTTTTTTTAAACATCAAATTCGAGTTCTGCGACCCAATTTTAATCAAATTTGAATAGTTGATTGCCTATTAAATAATAAAATGTATGTTTTCAATATTTCGTCACCGTCATGTCCGCCATCTTGGATTTAAAATTTTTAAATCACTTCACCGTAGTTAAGGGGTCATACTTAAGCTCAACAATAAAAAAAAATAGATAACAACAAAAAAAATTGTTGTGATTCGATTATCTGAAGTGAAACTTTTCCGAGGCCTTCGGATAATCGAGTCTGAATTGAATGTATTTTTAAGCCTCTACAACCCAACCCCACCTTTAGACGGGCTTCGATATAAAAAATCCCCAAAAAGAAGAATTCTTAAAATTTTAGAAAATTTATGGGTTAGAAGTTTTACTTGTTTAATGTGATTTTGCCTATGTTTTTAAAAATATCGTTTATGAGGGATCAACTTTGGCTGTGTTTTTTACTAACATTTCCAATATTTTAAATAAAAAGAAGTATGCAGTAATTTTTCTAGTGTCCCAGACTATGCCTCTACGCATTTTGTCACAAGTTTAATGATAATGGTGCCATTTTATAGCAGAAAATGTGATTTATTTTTTTATAAAAGACTGTAAAAACATAAAAAAATTAGATAGGCAAAAAGTAATGATAGGAGGTGGTAAAATAGGCCAAATACTACTTAAAACATACATAAACAAAACAAGACAAATTGAAATACTTAAAAATAAAACAAGAAAAACATAAAACAAGAGAAGTCAAGGTTTTCGCAGAACAAAAGTTGCTCAAAATGACCTCCTGAACACGGAAAAAATAAAAAAAAATCGAAAAAAAATTGGGCAGTAGAGGGTTGACGTAGGTATAAAAATCATAAATTCTTAGGAACTAACAGAAGTCTGTTCATGATTAATTGCTACTGACAATATACATATGTGATATATGTGAAGGAAATTAATGTAAATTAAGTTCGCATTTATTTTTTTTCCAAATCATCACTGACTAGCAGACACTTTCTTCTGCTGTCCACCTAAAAGCAGAATGTAACAGAATGAATTTACATCCCATTCAAACCCTCCTTACTTTTTTCCACTACCATTTTCATTGCTCAGTTTTATTGGCGTTTATATTTATCACCCGTTCGTTCGTTTATTCGTTCGCTTTCCCCCCCTCTCCTCCCACCCTTTACAATTGATGTGACAATAAAGATGAAGACAATGGTCGCTGCTGCTGTTGGTGCTGAAAAGCTTCCCAATCGAGGGATAAACAATTGTCTCTTGAGAGGGAGAGGGGGAAGAATTTCCCCACCCACCAAAAGGACAACAAACCGATGACGCGACGCTGGAATGGGGTTTTGGTAAATTTTTGTTTATCGTGCAATTTTGCAAGCATTTACGAGTGTTTTTACTGCCGAGAGAGTGGGGGGAAAAGAGTTTGAGGGCTGGGAGAGAAAGTGAAAAGGAGGGGGTCATCAAATTTGTGCTAAATGGCCTGTCGAAGCAGGACTCGACTGGAACATCTTGTTGTGTTTGGTGGAAGTGGGGAAATTGTTTTTCATTTTCCGCGCTGACAAATCGGAGCACTTTTCATCGGCACAGAGGGTATGGGTTTTAAAGCGGATTTGATTACACTATCAAATAGAGGGAAAGTGTTTCAAACAACATACAAACCGATACAGTTGACTGAAGATTTGTGCTTACCGGAGCCTTTTGAAAATTTGATCGCATCATTAAACTTGAGTTGATGTCTTCTGATGCATGAACGGTTGGCTTTTTTGATGTATAATAATAATTAAATAATTTGAGTACTAGTCTAACCACCCCCTTTTTGCCCTTCATACGGCAGACATTGAAGATGCTCCCTTTAGGTCTGATCCACTGTAATTCTAGGTAACCGTTACATTAGTCATCCTTGTGGCCCTGTGGCCCTGTTTGGCTAACACCAAAGCAAATCAAATATAATTATAACAATTGATTAATTTGAGGTCGACAATATCTTTTTCTTTTTTTTGTTTTAAACATCAAATTCAAGTTCTGTGACCCCATTTTAGTCAAATTTGAATAGTTGATTGCCTATTAAAAAATAAAATGCATTTTTCCCAATTTTTCATCTCCGCCAAACTGTCCCGGCATCTTTGAAATTAAAATTTAAAATCACTTTAGCGTAGTTTAGGGGTAATACTTAAGCTCGACCATCAAAAATTATACAAAAAAAAAAAATAGACAAATAAAAAATGATTCGATAATCCGAAGTGAAATTTTTCTGAGGCTTTCGAGTCTGGCCTGTATTCCAAATTATTACTTTGAGCAACTCCATGACCCTTCGGACAACGATTAATTTGTGAATTTATTTTTATCCGATGGTTTGTTTTCGACTGGTATGCTCAATTTAATGATTGTTTTGGCTTTCTTAGTCAAATAAACAAAGTCAAACGATTTGTTGTTTGAAAATGCCTGGATCAAACTTTGTATGTAATTTTTCTAACACCGAAGAAGACATTTTGCATCATTAGTTCTTATATATAATAGCATGGCTCGAGAAGGTCGATTTTTCAGAACATGTTTTTTTCGTTTGCTTTTAGGCCCCTAAACAACTCCCCGAAATTTGGGAGCGATTGGTTGCGTCCACACTTTGCGCATTGCATTTCAATTTTGTATGGGAATTAGTATGGGAAAACCCTCTTTTTAACATTTTGATTTTTATTATTTTTATTTTCCACTAAAGTGTTCAAACCAACACAATAGCGTTGAAATTGAAAAAAATCTCTAAAACTTTCCTGAAGAAAGTATTGTGCTATCTTGCTCCTGTCAAAAGATACAACGAGCTCAAAACTGGTCTAAAACGTGATTTCCGAGCCAAAAACACGTTTTAGACCAGTTTTAAGGACGCTGTATCTTTTGACAGGAGCAAGATAGCACAATACTTTCTTCAGGAAAGTTTTAGAGATTTTTTTCAATTTCAACGCTATTGTGTTGGTTTGAAAACTTTAGTGGAAAATAAAAATGATAAAAATCAAAATGTAAAAAAGATGATTTTCCCACACTAATTCCCATGCAAAATTGAAATGCAATACCCAAATGTGGACGCAACCAATCGCTCTCAAATATTAGGAGGTTGTTTTGAGGCTCAAAGGCATCAAAAAAACTTTGTTCTGGTTTGATTTGATCATTTTTTAGTTTTTCCATATAACGACGAGCCAGTCTAATATATAAGTCTCCATACAATTTGGAAGCTGTCCATACAAAAAGTTTATAAAAATATTCAAAAATCTACGTTACGCTCTAGAAAAAAATAACTCTTTATTTAAAAAAAAGTGTAAAAATGGCATTAAAAACTATTTTGACTTTAATTTTACATGAAAATAAAATTTGCAATCAAAAAGTACTTCACATGTAATTTTAAATTGATGTTAACGTGGCTGTTTTTACCTGTACAAGTCATATCCAAGCTAACCACATCCGATTATTTTGCGAAAAATGGCAACAATGCCAAATGAATTTTGAGCAACCTGTGCCAGAGTTCAAAAGATTGCATTTTTTTATCACCTAGGCCGTTGCAAATATTTTTCAATGTTTATGTCTTTAATAGCCTTTTTTATGGACATCTTTGGCCAGAGAAAGAGTAAACTTTAATTTTTATTCACATAAAAAATACAATTTGCAAAAAAAAAAAAAATTTACATTGATTATTTTTTGTTTCCTTAAAAATACTTTCGAAAAATGCCCCAAAAAATATTGTGGAAACAAAACATGATTTGATAACATTTAAAATAAAAATGTTTTTGTTATAAATTTATGCCAAAGATGCAATTGGCGCATACGCAATGGTTCTTAATTTTGATTCGTATACTCTCAAACTTTGTTTCCTCGTGCTTAAGAGGCAGTTTTTGTAAATATTGCTGGGTTTGTTCTAGAGGTCGAATCGAGGTGCTCCGATTTTGATGAAACTTTTAGCGTTTGTTTGTTTATACATGAGATGAACTCATGCCAAATATGAGCCCTCTACGACAAAGGGAAGTGGGGTAAAACAGGCATTGAAGTTTATGGTCGAAACAATATTAAAAATCATAAAATTGCTCCCATTTGCGTAAAACTTGATCAATTCCAACTCTCATAGATGCATTCGAAAGGTCTTTTGAAGCTCTTCAAAATGTGCTATAGACATCCAGGATTGGTTTGACTTTTTCTCATAGCTTTTGCAAATTACTGTTAAAATGGATTTTTTTAAAACCTTAATATCTTTTTGCAACAGCCTCCAACACCCATACTCCCATAGGTCAAAAGATAGGTAATTTCATGGACTTTAAGCCTACGGAAATAACTTTTTGGCCAATCGCAGTTTTTCTCATAGTTTTTCGATTTTTCTATAACAAACATTTTACAACGTTAGTTTTTGCCCTGTAGGCCGTCATAGTGGCTCTTTTTGGTCTCAATTTTGTCATATTCGGAATCCTCGGACAATTTCACGTAAGTTAGAAGTATTGGAGTTGTAAATTTGATTTAAAAAATAATTAAATAAATCATTTTTTTAAAAAAGTAATAGATCTTATTTACCCTGTGATCAATACGTCAAATGCTGTATCAAGTAGGCGAATATACGTTTAACCCCTAATCCGACAGAATGTTAAAACATATTTTAATTCATTCTAAATGGCATTTTTTCCAATCAAATGTACAACTCCGATACTTCTAACTTACGTAAAATTGTCCGAGGATTCCGAATATGACAAAATTGAGACCAAAAAGTGCCGCTATGACGGCCTACAGGGCAAAAACTAACGTTGTAAAATGTTTGTTATAGAAAAATCGAAAAACTAAGAGAAAAACTGCGGTTGGCCAAAAAGTTATTTCCGTAGGCTTATAGTCCATGAAATTACCCATCTTTTGACCTATGGAAGTATGGGTGTTGGAGGCTGTTGCAAAAAGATATTAAGGTTTTAAAAAAATCCATTTTTAACAGTAATTTGCAAAAGCTATGAGAAAAAGTCAAACCAATCCTGGATGTCTATAGCACATTTTGAAGAGCTTCAAAAGACCTTTCGAATTCATCTAAGAGAGTTGGAATTGATCAAGTTTTACGCAAATGGGAGCAATTTTATGATTTTTAATGTTTTTTCGACCACAAACTTCAAAGCCCGTTTCACCCCACTTCCCTTTGTCGTGGAGGGCTCATATTTGGCATGAGTTCATCTCATGTATAGACAAACAAACGCTGAAAGTTTCATCCAAATCGGAGCACCTCGATACGACCTGTTACACATTGGTGAAAAACTCGCTCTTTAAATGAAAATGTTTTTCTATGGTTTGTTATCTAAAGTAGTTTTATCATCCTATTTTCATTAAAATAAAATATATTTTTTTCAGAACTCTGAACTATTCTACAAACTATTTAAATTTAGTAAAATTTAGGCCTAATTATAAACATTTTTTCGTTATCATTTTGCAGGATCATGGATCACGGCAACTAAAAGAACATTCCTAATTATAAACTTAGTCAAAATATTCTGTTAAAATTCTTTTGTGATTGTCTTTTGCATAAAGGACTATGAAAAGAGCTATGATATTAAACAATTTTTTAATCATCATTCACCACTAATGAAATTGCATGCTCCAATCAGCTTTGCTAGTTGCTTAGATTTCTTTCCTAAGAATTCCATTTTCATCCCAAGGACTCAATCGGAGGGTACCGCAAATAGGTCGTTGCTTGTGCATCTATTTAATTAACTTGAGTGAAAGTACAACATAAAAAAGTACATAATTTATCTCAACACACTCCTGATAAATGTCATAATTGATATTAAAGCAATAAAAATTTAATAAAAATAACACCGACCAACATAAATTGACTAAAAAGACTGCACTGGCTAAGTTGAAGGGAAGCTTGAACATTGGGGCTCCCAGAAATACGAGTACTTTTTTTTTTTTCAAATGTATATGGGGATGGGGCATGCAAAACCGAGGCGTGCATAACCCAGGCACAGAGCTTATGGGATTTTGGCTATATGGGAGACATTTGCTTTAATCGTACGAAAAATCATGCAAACATCAAAAAATTATAGTGTTTTGGAATCGGAATGATGTCAACTATCCATTGAAATTATTATTTCATGAAAGTTTTCACAAAAATACGTATTTTTCCTGTATTTCGAAAATGCATTTTTTTTTCTCTAAAGAAACCAAAAATATATTCTTATTGCAATATGGGTATCAAACGATCGGGATTTTTTCATACATTTCGAATGTAAAATTTTCACAAAACTACGTATTTTCGAAAAAAATACTCAAAATTTCCGTTTTTACAATGTGGGTTTCAAACGATCGGAATCTTTTCATACATTTCGAAAGTTATTAAAAAAAATGAAAATACTCGAAATTTTCACAAAACTTCGTATTTTTGAAAAAAAAATGATTTGATTATCTGATACCCATATTGCAAAAACTGACATTTTGAAAAGTTTTACAAAAATACGTAGTTTTGTGAAATTTTTTAGTATTTTCAAAAAATATTGTTATTACATTCGAAATGTATGAAAAAATCCCGATCGTTTGATACCCACATTGTAAAAACTAAAATTTTGAGAAGTTTTTCAAAAATACGTAGTTTTGTGAAAATTGTGAGTATTTTCTAAAAATGTTGTTATTGCGTTCGAAATGTTTGAAAAAATCCCGATCGTTTGTTACCCACACTGTAAAAACGGAAATTTTGAGTATTTTTTTAATAATGCGTAGTTTTGTGAAAATTTTGAGTATTTTCAAAAAATATTGTTATTTCATTCGAAATGTATGAAAAAATCCCGATCGTTTGATACCCACATTGTAAAAACTAAAATTTTGAGAAGTTTTTCAAAAATACGTAGTTTTGTGAAAATTGTGAGTATTTTCTAAAAATGTTGTTATTGCGTTCGAAATGTTTGAAAAAATCCCGATCGTTTGTTACCCACATTGTAAAAACGGAAATTTTGAGTATTTTTTTAATAATGCGTAGTTTTGTGAAAATTTTGAGTATTTTCAAAAAATGTTATTATTACATTCGAAATTTTTGAAAAAATTCCGATCGTTTGATACCAATATTGTAAAAACGGAAATTTTGAGTATTTTTTCGGAAATACGTAGTTTTGTGAAAATTTTGAGTATTTTCAAAAAATATTTTTATTACATTCGAAATGTATGAAAAATCCCGACATTGTAAAAACGGAAATTTTGAGTATTTTTTTTTCGAAAATTCGTAGTTTTGTGAAAATTTTGAGTATTTTCAAAAAATGTTGTTATTACATTCGAAATTTTTGAAAAAATTCCGATCGTTTGTTCCAACATTGTAAAAACGGAAATTTTGAGTATTTTTTCGGAAATACGTAGTGTTGTGAAAATTTTGAGTATTTTTTTTCGAAAATTCGTAGTTTTGTGAAAATTATGAGTATTTCCAAAAAATGTTGTTAGGCGTCATCCATAAAGTACGTACGCTCTTAGGGGGGGGAGGGGGGGTTACCGTAGATGTGACAAGATGTGACGAAGGGGGGAGGGGGGGTTTGCGAGACTGTGACGTCACGCTAGGTTTTTTTTATGATTGCATAATATTAATTCGAAATATACACAATTAAATTAAATCATCTTTTCTAAAATTTTTTGGTTACTATTATTTAGAAGTACCGTCATCAGGGATGACATTGGGTCTGGGGTGAGATTGGGTCATACAATTTTTTTTATCACATTATAATTTATTATTTAGTCACATTTTTTTCAGCTGGAACTTCAATATTTTGCAAATACTTGCTTCATAAAAATAAATGCTTTGAAAGCAGGGTGTTCATAAGAAAACTGCTATAAATGGTTTGAACTTATTAGATACAAAGCTGTGAAAACAGTTTTCAAGATTTGTTTATACTTGAATGTTATACCAGGTCTTCTAATTTTTAAAAGATACAAAACTGTTTTTTATATCACAATGTTTATTCTAAAAAATGAATAATTAGACAACTTATTTTTTATATTAAAATTGCCAAAAATACCTAAATTTTGCAAGTTTAAACATATAAAAACTCTTTCTGTTAGTTTTTGGAAAACTTTTTCTTACTCTTGTCTATTCCATAATTATAAGTAATAATGTTTTCGATTAAATTACGATGTAAAACACAGCTGAAAGGAACGCTAAAACTCTGTTATGTACCTAAATGAACTCATTGTAACTTGATTATTCACAAATTAAACCGAATTTAAATTGAAAAAAGATATAAAAACCATAAAAAATCCCATCGAAATCAAGGGGGGTCTGGCAAAATGTGACGTACTTTTTGAGGGGGGGTTCAACCTTGTGTGACAAAGTGTGACATAGGGGGGAGGGGGGGTTAATTTTGGCCGATTTTTGCGTGACATACTTTATGGATGACGCCTTATTACATTCGAAATTTTTGAAAAAATTCCGATCGTTTGATACCAACATTGTAAAAACGGAAATTTTGAGTATTTTTTCGGAAATGCGTAGTGTTGTGAAAATTTTGAGTTTTTTCAAAAAAAAAATTTATTACATTCGAAATGTATGAAAAATCCCGACATTGTAAAAACGGAAATTTTTAGTATTTTTTTTTCGAAAATTCGTAGTTTTGTGAAAATTTTGAGTATTTTCAAAAATGTTGTTATTACATTCGAAATGTATGAAAAAAAAATCCCGATCGTTTGACACCCATATTGTAAAAATTTAAATTTTGAGTATTTTTAAAAACGGAAATTTTGAGTATTTTTTCGGAAATTCGTAGTTTTGTGAAAATTTTGAGTATTTTCAAAAAATATTGTTGTTTTTTTTTTTCAATAAAATATAGTTTATTTGTTGGTAACATAAACATAAGAACGAATTTGATAACCTAAATTGGATATCCTAAAAATTTGAAAAAAAAAACTATGTTCACAAGAACTAGACACTTTTCCCTTAAGGGTGCTGTTTCCGTTGATGGTGGTGTTGTACTGGTCGATCCTGGTTCCTCGTTCAATCCTCCGGGTTTTAATCCTGAGTTCGTCCGAGGGGATGGGGGTTTACCCCTTATGCGACCTCGTCCAGGGGTCTCAGGAGCCCGGGGGGTTGTCCCTATTCCACTCCTCCAAAGACTTGTGGTTAGGGGGGCCCCGGGTCTCCCGAGCGCCTCCGTGGATCCTTCGTTGGGGTGTCGGTACCAGGCGCCCCGGAGGAGCCGGAGGGTGTTCCCTGTTCCACTTTCCGTGTAGCTTGTGGTCAGGGGGGCCCCGGGACCTCCGGGCGCGTCAGTGGTTGCACCTCTAGATCAGGCTGAGCTCGAAGTTCAAAGCAGCTACATCAATAGCAGTCGTTGCACAAGTGTCAACAAAGACGATGTAGTTGATGAATGTTTTCATCATTCTGTCTCTAGCTTCGTTCGCTATTCCGATCAGAACAGGCCTGAGCAGCTGGTCAAAGGAAAACTGCTGCCTTCCACCGTCGATCACCGACAGCCGTCGCTGTGTGTGTGCCCAGGCCGCTGCCACACGGGGGCACTCGCTGAACTTGTGAGTCAGCGTTTCCTCGTTTGCAGCACAGTGCTGGCAGTTCGGCCCGTCTGCACGTTGGATCACGTGCATCAGCCGTCGGTGCTCCGTCTTTTCGTTGACCAGCAAATACAGCGCGCTGCGTTCGCCGGAAGTTAGTCGCCGGGACGAAATGTTTGTCCAGATCCGCTTCCAGTTCAGGTTCGGCTGCTTCGTTTCGACCCTGGGCCGCTCGGTTCCGTTCAGGAAGTGCTGGTTGATTAGATCGCTGGAGGGGAAGTTTTGGATGTGGGCGGGGAGCAAAGGTGTTTGCTCGCAAAGGAGTTTCAGGCAGGGAAGGCTTGTCGGGGGAGGGATAGCTCGGTCGAGGAAGGATTTGTAATAAGGAATGGAATCGATCTCTTGGAGGTGGCGATTGATGCAAAGCGATTTGCACTTTATCGCCGGTAGTTGCAGCTTCAGCCCGCCGTCTTCACGGCGTCGCGCCAGCTGCTGCATCGGAATGCGCGCCGGGAGGCCCCGAAACAGGTACGTTCCCATCGTCGCTGTCAGCTTCGCCACGTGCACCTGGTACGGTGGAAGAGTTGACGCCAAGTACCACACCTTGGACGTGATGAAGGTGTTCAAAAGAATCACCTTCTGCTGAAGCGTTAGGCTGCGCATCGAGTGCATCCAGATAAGTTGCGCCACCTTCGTCACCTGCGCATCCCAGTTCAGCTTGATCATTAGTCGGATCGAGTTGGCGAAGAAAATGCCAAGCACTTTCACCTTCTCGACCGTTCGCAGCCAGGAAACGACCAGCGGTCTCCCTTCGACGAATCCCACGTCGATCGCAACGGTTTTTTGCCGGTTCAGGCGCGCGCCCGCGGCAATTTCAAATCGGTCAAAAAGCTGATTGATTGCCTCGATCTTCTGCGTCGAGGTTACTACCACCGACACATCGTCTGCGTAAGCAACGCAGAGGTCACCATGCACACAGATACGTTCAAGTGCGACCAACAGTGGATGCATGTATAGGGAGAACAACACCATCGAAAGTGGGTCCCCTTGACGAACAGATTTTTTTATATCGAACCGTGGGGACAAAAACCCATTGACGAGAATTCGAGATCCAGCAAGGGAAAAATGTCTCTCCAGCAGAGACACGAAGTCGGGGTTGATCCCGAGAGAGAGCATCGTGCGGTAAAGGAAGGGCAGTGATACTCGATCGAAAGCGTGGTCGAGGTCAAAAGAGATCAACTTACCCTTTACCTTTCGGGCCAGCAGACTGGCGATTCGGTCCTTCAGCGCGAGAGTGGCTTGGAAGATGCTCCGGCGCTCTCCGCACTTCTGCGAGACGGTGAGAACGTTGTGTTGTTGCAGCACCCTGGTTAAACGACGCCGCATGATACGGCTGAAGACTCGGCTGTCTGTATTGCACAGACTGATGGGACGATACGAGGAAATGTTTTCTGCGCTCCGGCCGCTCTTTTTCACGCGCACGATGGTCCCTTCGGAGAAATGTGCTGGTACGGGCGCCACCAGCAGTTCATTCATCACCGCGTGCAGTTCGCGGTAGATGACGTCGAACGCCCAGATCAAAAACTCGGCAGTTAGACCATCGCCCCCTGGTGATTTACGTTTGGGGCTGGTAATTATTGCTAATTTGATCTCCTCGAGCGTGATCTCTTCCACGAGACTCGCGTTGGCGTCGTCGTCAACGGGGATAATCCTCTCGCAACCGAGGCCGGCGTCGATGTCTGGTGCTCTCGCAGGGTCTGCGGCGTACAGCTCGGTGAAGTACTGGAGCACGTGCTGCTCAATTTCGGGTTGTGTTTGCAGAACTTCGTCGCGCGCATTTTTAAGGCGCGTGATCGTCGTCTTCTTTCTTCGTCTTTCCCCCAGCTGGAACGTGGACATGCTCTCGCCGGCAACGCGGGTTTCGTTGACGCGCGCAAAATTCTGTGAGAACTCGCGCTGCAACGTCAGCATCTGCGCCTTCACGCGGTGGATGGTGGTGAGCATGGCGGGATTCTGGTAGTAGGCGTCGTACGCCTCACGTAATTCCGCGTACAGCTGCTGGTGCCGCGCGTGGTGGACACGGTAGACTTCGTTCGACTTCCACTTGAAAAAGGATTTTATTTTTGGTTTTGCGAACGAAGTCCACCAGTCCAGCGCAGTTCGGTACCGGTTGCGCTGGCGCGTCCAGTACTGCCACCGTACGGCGAACTCTTCTTTATTCTCCTGAGTCAGGAGGTGGGGGCGCAAACTCCAAAACCCGCAGCCGCATTCGCCGCCGAGGTGGGGGAGGCAGATTCGCACCGTCAGTGCTTTGTGGTCCGTGAATGAACACACATGTGTCGCGGCAGCTCTCAGCTGATCGCACAGTCCCGCGCTCACATACACACGGTCGAGTCTGGATTCGGCGTTGTGTACGATGTACGTGGATGCGTGTGTATTGGGGTGCAGCTTCAGCCACACGTCGTGCAGTTGTATTTGCTGGACGGTCGTCTGTAGCGCGGCGCTCGGGTTCGAGCTCGTGGAATCGCACGGTCGTAGCACGCAGTTGAAATCGCCGGCGAGGACGATGTGATCGGTGTTGTGCCGAAGGTAGTACGCGAGCGTACCATTGAAAAATCGCTCTCGCTCGGCACGGAGTGCGGTACCCGACGGAGCGTACACATTGCAGAGCGTTGTGTTTTGGACACGCAGCGCAATGAGGCGGCCGTCCAAACTCTTCTCAACGTGTGTGTAGTCGATGTGGTCTTTCAAAGCAATCGCGGTTCCACGCCTGGCGTGGTCCACGTTGCAGATAACGTTGAAACCGGGGATAGCAATTTGTTCGTTTTCAACTTCTTGTAGAAAAACGATGTCTAGCTCTAGCGTGCGGATGAAGCTTCGCAGGGCGTCGACCTTTGTGGCGTTGGTGATATTGTTGATGTTTATAGTTCCAAGGTTGTAAGACGAGAAATCGAAAATTTATAATTCCTCTTCCTCGTCTTCCTCGTCGTCGTCGTCGTTGTCTTCGTTGTATTTTGGCTTCTTACCTTTTGGGCGAAGTTTTCTGCTGCTGGTCGACGAGTCTGTATCGTTGCCATCGGATTTGCCATGGCCAGATTTTTTAAATCCTGCACCTCCAGCGGGGGTAAGCCCACTGCCCGATGGCTGCACGTCCTGGGGTGGGGGCATCAAAAAAGATGAGCCATTTCCCTCGTCGGTTGGTTTTTCTTGCAAGTTGTCCGAAATCGGCTTGGGCTTACCACCGCTTGGCTTCAACTTCCCGCCGGTTGGTTTCGGCTTGGGTAGCTTCGGGTTGATCGGTTGCTGCGGGTTGAGCGGCTGCTGCGGGTTGACCGGCTGCTGCGGGTTGAGCGGCTGCTGCGGGTTGGACGGGGTGAGCGGTTGCTGCGGCATCGCAGGTTGTTGCGGCTTCGCCGGTTGCTTGACGGCGTCAGCAAAGGTTTTCTGCACAAGCAGTTTTTTGTTCTGCACACAACCCACTCCGATGTGGAGGTAGTCATGGCAATGTTTACAGGTAGCCTTCTGAGCATAATACTGGCACTTTGTGTCCTCGCCGTTGATTGTGATCCAGGACGCAATGTTCTCCCGAACCATCATCTTGGCTACGCGGATACCGGTGTAAGCCCCGGCAAATTCCTGGTCGTCGCCGAGTTGCTCCTCGTAAACATCACGAACATCGCCGTAACGCTCGAGAAACTTGGCGACGTCGGCGTTCGACACGTCCGCCGAAAGGTCGAACAGTTTCACCAACACTGTTCCGTCCTCGATGGTGATGGTCACTTGGTGTTGTTTCTTGTCACTTCCGGTCAACTCATGGGCTTTTCCATGTTCCTCGCACACCTTAAGGGCAAGGGTGAGGTCAGTGACCGTGACGAAAGTAACACCAAGGGTTTGGCTGTTCTGGATGCGGATCACTTCACCGCGTTTGAGGCCGAGTTTTTCGGCGCAGAATTTCTGCACCTTCGGCATTCCCGGTTTGTTCGGTAAGTCACCATAATCGATGCGGATCGTATTTTGTCTTCCCATCTTTCACACTCGCGACGAGTTCGCGACGCGTGGTTGGAAGCACACAATAGAAAAAAAAACACTGTTTCGGTCGAACTCTGCCCGGCGGAGAAAAAACTTTTAGCGTCCGATCGCGGCAGAGGTGCGACGCTGAGTGCTATTACATTCGAAATGTATGAAAAATCCCGACATTGTAAAAACGGAAATTTTGAGTATTTTTTTTTTTCGAAAAGACGTAGTTTTGTGAAAATTTGGAGTATTTTCAAAAAATGTTGTTATTACATCCAAAATATGTGAAAAAACTTGATCATTTGATACCCATATTGCAATAACAATATATTTTTGGTTTCTTTAGAGAAAAAAATGCATTTTCGAAATACAGGAAAAATATGTATTTTTGTGAAAATTTTCATGACATAATAATTTAAATGGATAATTGACATCATCCCGATTCCAAAACACTATAATTTTTTGATGTTTGCATGATTTTTCATACGATTAAAGCCAATGTCTCCCATATAGCCAAAAACCCATAAGCTCTGTGCTTCAGTTAAGCACTGGACCGTGCTTAACCGAGGCAGCTGAACGGTGCAAAACCGGGGCAGTGCAAAACCGAGGCGTGCAAAACCGAGGCACGACTGTAGACAGGTCCGAAGGAATATTCTCCAATGTTTGTATGAAGAATAAGAGCGTCAACTCACGGCAGCTTAGCTTCAACGACATTGCTCGCATTGCGATTGTGTCACGTTGTCCTATGCAACGGAATAATGAACCATCGAAGACGACGTCTCATTTGCTGACGGTTACCGTTGGAAACCTTGTCACCATGTGCCCGTTGCCATCCATGGCCCAAGGAGTTAAGAATGACCTGACCGACTCAGTCAGAACAAGGGGAGGAGTGAGCAACACTTTGTGTCGTTATTGCTGCAATCTAATTATTTCGCTCGTTGAAGCAGCTCTATAAAGATGAGAGAATGCTTTTGAAATGAGAGCTACACCAAGTGGCAAATTAGACGGGGTTTTTAGTGGAAATAACTAGGAGCGTTTGCGCTTAAAACGGAGACTAATGATCGGCGAAATAATTTCCAATTCTTGACGAAATGGTAACTTGCCAAATAAGTAAAGTTAGAAAATGCCTGAATCAATTTACTTCGCTTAGTTTTTGTTTCATTCATGTGTCTAAACTCTATGGGATCAAGCATTTTCTCTAATTAGTGCTCTCTAATCAATACAAAGTAACCATTCCTGGACACGACACTAATCCTTAAGTCACCGTCACCATTACCCGCAGCTAGCAAAAGGAATCCATTCAAACGGTCATCAATTATGGCGCAGGCCAGCGGTGTGCTGTCAGCTTCCCACGTGTCCACGGTGACACCGAACAACCACGGTTCCACAAATTGGAAGCTCTGCAAATCCCCTCACTAAGCCTTCGGGAATTGGACGAAAAAAAATAAAATCTGTGCTAAGAAGCCATCGAGCGCCCTTAGGTTATCAGCATTTGATGAAAAAAATTAAGGTAAAGATTAAAAAAATCGGCAAAAAAATAATACAAAACCACTGAATCTTTTGTCAACCTTCAAGAACAAAAAGTGCAATAAAAACCAAATTTCAAATTAAGACAGTAATACCTACAAAATATCTGCCTCACCCCTACAAAAAACTCAAAAAAACTGTGCAACACTCCGAATGTGACCAAACACGGAGCTTGAGTTTGGCCCCAGTGGCCACCCCCTTGGCATTCATTGGACGAGACGAAGCAACAACGAAAAAAAAGCCCGGATTAAAACCGATTAAATAGCGATTCCTGCATTAAGACAGATTACTTCGCAAATTATTTCGTATTTTATGTCCTGCAGCGGGCGTAAATTTTCGCTCGTTTTGGAGGACCGTGTTCGCCGGCGGAACCCGGGGATTCCCTTTTTGTCAGGGAAGGTGGCCGGGAAGTGTTGGCGACTGTTGGTTGTCATAGATTATGGGACAATGTTGTTGCTTTTTAAATAAACTATCTAATATAAATATTAAATGTTATAAACAATATATTTGTTTTTTTGCATTTCTCAAGGAAAGGTTTTAAAAGTACCATCATCAGGGGTGACATTGGGTCTGGGGGGTGAGATTGTGCCACTCAAATTTCAGCATTACCCCTGATGACGGTACTCGAAAGATATATTTTTTTATTGGGCCTCCTAAACCCACCTTCATTATTTGCGCAAATTTATGTGCGTGGACTAGATTCATTCGGCGATATCTCATAGACTTTTTTGCCGGAGACTGCTTTGAGACTTTCAAATTTTCTGATTCTTTCCCCCGTTTTCTTCCAAAATGATTTTTTTCTGGAAAGTTTTCTCTTATAATAACAATGATTTAATCTGACCTGAGCATCGGATCAAAATATACGTTTGATACAAATATTTAGTTCAAAATTTCTTGTATCATGATTGCTTTCAAATGGTTTCAAGCTGGAAAAGAGGGCGTTTTTTATCATTAGTTCTAATTTCCATGAGGGTAATTTTCCGCCAACTCACACAGCAGTTGCCCCGACCCCTCTTCAATTTGCGTGAAACTTTGTTCTAAGGGGTAACTTTTGTCCCTGATCACGAATCCGAGGTCCGTTTTTTGATATCTCGTGACGGAGGGGCGGTACGACCCCTTCCATTTTTGAACATGCGAAAAAAGAGGTGTTTTTCAATAATTTGCAGCCTGAAACGGTGATGAGATAGAAATTTGGTGTCAAAGGGACTTTTATGTAAAATTAGACGCCCGATTTGATGGCGTACTCAGAGTTCCGAAAACACGTATTTTTCATCGAAAAAAACACTGAAAGAGTTTAAAAACTCTGCCATTTTCCGTTACTCGACTGTAAAATTTTTTGTCATTTTATAGGAAATTTAATGTTCTTTTCGAATCTACATTGACCCAGAAGGGTCATTTTTTCATTTAGAACAAAATTTTTCATTTTAAAATGTCGTGTTTTTTCTTACTTTGCAGGGTTATATTTTAGAGTGCAACAATGTTCTACAAAGTTGTAGAGCAGACAATAACAAAATTTTTGATATATAGATATAAGGGGTTTGCTTATAAACATCACGAGTTATCGCGATTCTACGAAAAAAAGTTTTGAAAAAGTTGGTCGTCATGGATCATGGCCGTTGATTGTCACCCGCGACAGACACGGACGACGAAACAAAGAAAAACGCAAAAAGTAACTTTTTCAAAACTTTTTTTCGTAAAATCGCGATAACTCGTGATGTTTATAAGCAAACCCCTTATGTCTATATATCAAAATTTTTGTTATTGTCTGCTCTACAACTTTGTGGAACATTATTACTCTCTTAAAAATAACCCTGCAAAGTTAGAAAAAACACGACATTTTAAAATGAAAAATTTTGTTCTAAATGAAAAAATGACCCTTCTTGGTCAATGTAGATTCGAAAAGTACATTAAATTTCCCATAAAATGACATGTTACAAAAATTTTTACAGTCGAGTAACGGAAAATGGGAGAATTTTTAAAACTTTTGTAGTGTTTTTTTCGATGAAAAATACGTTTTTTCAGAATTCTGAGTACGCCATCTTATCGGGCGTCTAATTTTACATAAAAGTCCCTTTGACACCAAATTTCTATCTCATCACCGTTTCAGGCTGCAAATTATTGAAAAACACCTCTTTTTTCGCATGTTCAAAACTGGAAGGGGTCGTACCGCCCCTCCGTCACGAGATATCAAATAACGGACCTCGGATTCGTGATCAGGGACAAAAGTTACCTCTTAGGACAAAGTTTCACGCAAATCGAAGAGGGGTCGGGGCAACTGCTGTGTGAGTTGGCGGAGAATTACCCGTATACAATAAACTTGAATACCTTTTTCAATTCAATTCGGTTTTATTTGTGGATAATCAAATTACAATTTGTAAATATTATGAACCTAACAGAGTTTTTGTGTTCATTTCAGCTGTGTGTTACGTCTTAATTCGGTTTAGAGCAATTGTTACTGTTAATTAAATGCACAAACAAGAGTAAGAAAAAGTTTTCAAAAAACTTACGCAATTGCTAATGATAGGGGATAGGAATAGAAAAAGCTTACAACTAGATCACAGCAAAATTCAATCAATTATAGATGTGCTTGATCATCAGCTCCCCAAGGGCCAGGAATTGCTCCGCTTTGTTACGGTAGGTCCGGAACCGCGTCATCATCTCCCCCGCGAGAGAAAAGAACTCTGGCAGGGTGAAGAGATCTTCCCCGGTGACTTCTTGCTGGGCCGTACTGCCGCTACCGGCAGCGACCACGCTGGCGAACGATCGACCCCATCCAGGAGGGAACGCTGGGTTGTCCGCTGGAACCGTACGATGACCAGCAGCCGGCACGGTTACGCTCGTACTTCGCTGAGGAGGGTGGGACGCTGCTGCTTTCTTTTTCCTCTTTTCCTGCTCCTCGAGGTAGGTTTTCCGTGCGCTGCATCCACGGTAGTTGCTGGTATGGTTACCTCCACAGTTGGCGCACTTGATGCGCGCCTTGGTTTGCTCTGCCTTGTCCCCCAAGTCCGCCTTGCACGGCAGTGCGCACGCCTCCGAGAGGTGTGTTTCACCGCACTTCACGCAGCGTGGCGGGAGGTTGCAGTTCCGCGAGCCATGGCCAAATTTCTGGCAACGGTGGCATTGCGCTGCATCCATCGGGTTCTTTGAATAAAACCGCCAGTTTACCCAAAAACCGTCCAACGCCTTAGTTTTCCGCAGGTCTTGAATTTTGACGGTGCCGCGGTCGAAGTACAACAGGTACAGTGTGTGTGTACCTGTGACGGTTGTCTTCCGCGAGAGGACTTTTATGTCACGCGGCGTAATTCCAGCACCCGAGAGGTCCTTCTTTAGGTCGGAGATCGGGCGGTCTTGGTACCCCTGCAAGACGACCTTCACGGCAGTCTTCTGCACGGGGTCGAATGTGTAGAACTTGAAGTTTTTACTCTTCAATTTCTCCACAACCAGGTCGAAGTTCTTGCTGTCAAATGTGTAGACTTGCACTGACGACTTACCAATTTTCAGACAATATCCGAGGCCTTCCAGCAACTCGTCAATATCGTCCACCAACGTGTCCAAAACAAAAATTGGAGGTGGTCTACGTTCCTTTGGAGAATTGTTCGTTTTTGGCGTCGGCACTTTTTTCCGTGCACGACGATCGTCGTCGGTAGTGCTGCTACCGTCGGTGTTGTTGTTGTTGTTTTCTTCGTTGTCGCTCAGCATCTGGAACTCGTTCCTGATGGGAATGTTGGCGGATGTTGACGTGTTGGTCGTGGCACCGGAAGTACCGGAACGGGTTCGCACTGGTGATCTTGGAACATATCCGGGATGTAGTAACTTTTTGTCGATTCCTTCTGCGCTCACTCTCCCCTGCGCGATGGCGGTCGACACGGCGTTGGTTTGTTTACCTTTTTGCACACGGCCGGTAGACGAACTTCGCGGGTTTTTCGAGGCCGCACTCGAACTGCCACGGCCACGGCCGGCCCTTGGCATGCTGGTGGAGCAAACTCGCGGCTAATCACGGTAAACTACGGCGAAAAAAATCGAAAAAACGATGGAGCACTGAGCACTTGACTGCTGCTTGCACTCGTGCGTACACGGAGGTAAAACTATTGATTAATTAAATCTTTTTCAGTAGAAATTTAAAATAACGCTGTTTTTTTAACTTTGTACAGAACCGGATGAGGCCGGATCACTCTGGAGAGTTCTGGAGAGAATTGAAACCGTGGGGCGTAGAATTCAAACGAACATTATTTTGCTGCACTCGTACACAGACCGAACTACCTCAACGGACACTTTATTGAGATCTGACGATAATTACTCTAAACCAGCATTGTTATCCGAGCATTCGTTGGTGAAGGTTGTCTGAATCAACATGACTCGTCGCGTCCCGGCGCAAAACGCCGGCAATATTGCCCTACCTGCGGCTCAAGCAGGCAAAAAAGTGGGAATTTCCAAAAGGAAGGTTGAGGCCTCAACTGATGGCCAAAAACCGGGAATTTCCAAAAGGAAGGTGCTTTTGGAAGTGACATCGAACAGCAAAAAGACGAAAAAGAGCGACGGTACTGTACCGATGGATGAGGAGGAGGAGAACTCTTCATCGCACGAGGAGCAGCTTTTGAAGAACAACAAGTTTGCTGGACTGCCTGACGAGGACCAGGTAGCGGAAGCAAAGGAGAATGAAGTGAAACAGCGAAAGGAGAAACTGCCTCCTTTTTATGTGAGGCAATCAGCAGCAACGATCGACTTTCGTGCGGGGCTTGTTGAACTCATCAAGTCTGGGAAAGTCCAAGGCAACATTCGTCTGTGTCAGGACGGATTTAAGGTGCTGGTGCAATCCAGGCAGCACTATCAACTGGTCAAGGATTACTTGACCGAAAACGAGGCGGAGTACTTTACCCATGATGTCGTCATGGATAAGCCGTACAAAATCGTCGTCAGAGGTCTGTACGACATGCCAGTGGAGGAATTAGCTGCCGAGCTAAAAGTTTTGAAACTGGATGTGTTGGCCGTGCACAAAATGAGCCGACGCAACAAAGACATCAAGTACCGTGACCAGCTCTACCTGCTGCATTTGGCTAAGGGATCGACGACGCTTCCTGAGCTGAAGGCAATCCGAGCGGTTTTCAACATTATCGTGTCGTGGGAGCGATACCGACCAGTGCATCGTGACGTCACACAATGCTTCAACTGCCTGGGTTTCGGGCATGGAGGTAAGAACTGCCACCTGAAGCGTCGTTGCGCCAAATGTGGTACCGATGCGCACATCACATCCCAGTGCATCCAAGATTCGCTGGTGAAGTGCCTCAACTGCAACGGTGAGCATTCGTCAACCGACCGAAAGTGCCCCAAGAGAGCTGAGTTCGTGAAAATTCGGCAGCAAGCATCGACGAAGAATCAGCCTCAGCGTCGTAGAACTCCTCCAGCCCTGGTGGAGCAAAATTTTCCACCTCTTCAACCGCGACGCCAGGTCCCGAACTTGGCACCGTTGCCGTTGGATCCCAGGAAGAGAGCTGAGATGAATCATCCACGGCCGGGTTCCAGCCAGGAGCCGAGACCGCCACCACCGGGCTTCAGCCAGGAGCCAAGACCAACCCAAGAACCAGCAGTTGAGGAAAATGGTAATGATCTTTACACCTCAACCGAACTCCTCAATATTTTCAAACAGATGTCCGCTGCACTGCGTGGATGCAAAACCAAGACCCAGCAGATTGAAGTGCTGACCTCGTTCGTCATCCAGTATGGATCGTAGGTCCCTCAAGCTGCTGAATTGGAACGCTTGCTCCATTAGGAGGAAGAACTTAGAGCTGGTGGATTTTCTTCGCGAGAAGGAGATCGACGTAGCTGCCATCACGGAAACTCATCTGAAGCCCGGTGAAAAAGTTTATCTGCAAAACTACAAGATTGCAACGCAGCTCGACAGGACCACGTCTGGAGGAGGAGGTGTGCTTGTCGCTGTTCATCGTGATCTCAAGCCACGCCGGCTGCCACACTTTAAGCTGGACATCATCGAGGCCGTTGGAGTGGAAATTCCCACTTCGGTTGGCCCAGTACTCTTCATTGCTGCATACTGCCCACGTCAGGTGAATGCCAGAGATGGTTCAGCAGCAAAACTGAAGGGCGATATCCAGAAGCTGACACGGCGGAGCGCAAAGTACATCATCGCTGGTGACCTCAACGCGAAGCATGAAGTTTGGGGCAACAGCAGGAGGAATCGGAACGGAGTGATTCTGCACAACGATCTGCAAAACGGATACTACAACGTTGTGAGTCCGGATCGTCCAACGAGGGTGGCTCGGTCTGGGAATCACTCAATCATCGATTTCTTCATTACCAATATGGCTGAGAACGTGGCTCATCCTGAGGTGTTTGAAGAGTTGAGTTCTGATCACTATCCGGTGGTTGTGGAGGTTGGAGCTTCCGTTACTCCGCAGCGGCAACCAACCCGGAAAGATTACCACAACGTTGACTGGCAGCAGTTTCAGCAAGTGGTAGACAGCAACATCGACTATGATCAACACCCGGAAACTTCTGCTGATATTGATCGTTCGCTGGAGGTGATCCAGCAGGCTATCAACCAAGCAGAGGCTGCCAACGTTCGGGAGGTTCCTGTTAATTTTAAGGTAACTGATATTGACGTAGATACTAAACACTTGATTAGACTTAGGAATGTTTATAGGAGACAATATCAACGGACTGGGGACTATGACAAAAAGATTTCAGTTAACAATTTGAACAAAATCATACAAGACCGACTTGACAATATTAGAAATCAAGAATTTTCAAAACATGTAAGCCAGCTTGGGAATTATTCAAAACCATTTTGGAAACTTTCAAAAGTTCTTAAAAACAAACCAAAGCCTATTCCTCCTCTTATTGTTGAGGATTCTCCTTTGATTACATCCGAGGAAAAGGCAAATGCACTTGGGCTTCATTTTGTTAGTTCACATAATCTTGGCGCTTCCATGACCAGCCGTAAAGAAACATCAGTTGCCAATAGTATTTCAACAATCAATGACTCTACCTTTGAATTTCCTGCAGATTCCCATGTTTCTGGTGAGGAAGTCAAAGTTGCAGTTAAACAAATGAAAAATATGAAAGCTCCTGGCTTTGATAACATTTTTAATCTAGTGTTGAAAAAACAGAGTGATCAGTTCTTTCAACATCTAGCCAATATTTTCAATAAATGTTTGCAACTTGCTTACTTCCCCACCAATTGGAAGCTGGGCAAAGTCATACCAATTTTGAAGCCTCAAAAAGATCCAACATCGCCAACAAGTTATCGTCCCATTAGTCTTTTGAGTAGTCTGTCCAAACTCTTTGAGAAGGTCATCTATTCAAGGCTTTTGGATTTTACCAACGATAATAATATAATTTTGAATGAGCAGTTTGGCTTCCGAAAGGGGCATAATACTGCTCATCAGCTTACGAGAGTAACTAAAATCATCAAGCAGAACAAGCTTGAGTCTAAATCAACTGCTATGGCTTTGTTGGATGTTGAGAAGGCTTTTGACAATGTTTGGCATGATGGTTTGATACATAAACTGTATTTATACGGTTTTCCAATGTATCTTATCAAAATTATCCAGCACTATCTTTCGGAGAGATCGTTCAGGGTTTTTCTGAATGGGATTGCTTCTGGATTATTCAACATTGATGCTGGGGTTCCCCAAGGAAGTATTCTTGGCCCACTTCTGTACAATATTTTTACATCTGATTTGCCTACTCTTCCTGGTAATGGTGTGTTGTCACTTTTTGCTGATGACACTGCCGTTATTTATAAGGGTAAAATAACCAGATATTTAGTTGGCCGTCTTCAGAAGGGTCTTGACGTTCTTTCCGAATACTTTGGCGACTGGAAAATTCGCATAAATGCAGCCAAAACTCAAACCATCATTTTTCCACTTTCCAAATCGGCCAGATTTGTCCCAAAGGATGATGTTTTGATTAAAATGAATGATGTTTCGATACCCTGGTCAAAGGAAGTTGTCTATTTAGGTCTCATACTTGACTCGAAACTTTTGTTTCGGCAGCATGTAGACAAAATATTGAACAAGTGCAGCATTCTCATCAGGTGTTTGTATCCTTTAATTAACAGAAAATCAAAGTTATCTTTGAAAAATAAGCTAGCAGTTTACAAACAAATAATTTACCCCGTTATTGAGTATGCAGTACCTGTTTGGGAGTGTTGCGCTAGAACTCATAAATTGAAGCTCCAGCGTGTCCAAAACAAGGTACTCAAAATGGTTTTGAATGTTCCTGGCTGGACTAGATCAAGTGAGGTTCATGAATTAGCAGAAGTAAAAATGTTGGATCAGAAGATTCAAGAAAAATGTTTGAAATTCAGGGAAAAATGTGCTATATCTGAATACCCCTTGATTCAAGGATTGGTTTAGTTTATGGTAAGATTAAGTTAGTTTTAGGTTAGGTTATGTTTTCTTAATTTTTTTTTTTCTTCATTGTACCTAGTGTTACAAAAATGATAAATCATATACTTTTAAAGTTATGAATATGAACAGTGTTTAAATCACGAAAAGCAAACTAAAGCTGAAGAGCCACAGCTGACCACTTATTATGTAAACCAAATGTAATTATTATAAGAAAGATTCAATAAAGTATATTTAATTCAAAAAAAAAAAAAAAAAAAAACTCTAAACCAGCGATTCTCAACGGGGGTACCGGGCCTACTTGATTTAGATGGCAGGGGGTACCAGCCTAGAAGAAGGTTGAGAATCGCTGCACTAAACTACATGGAACATACATGGCGCATCGGTGCATTTCGCGCCACCGATCGCAGTTAGCTGAGAGGGTTAATTTTGATAGTGGGACCACAGAGAGACATAAATAATGCGAGAGAAAGAGCGGCTTCAGAACTGCCACCACAACAAGTATGGTTTAGTACTGCGCGGGGTAGCACCAACCGCGCGTACCACAGTACATCATGAGCCTTCCTTACCCAATTCTTTACAAACTTTGTTCATTCAAACTTCTAGATAAATTCATTTATTATTATGTATTCAATCACAATCGATGATTTTTCAGCTCAATTTTAAATACGCCAAAAATCAATTTGTTAACCATTTTTTTATCTTTGCAAAGCATTTGAAAGAAGAACATTTAAAATTTTAGAAAATTTTAGTGTTGGAAGTTTGATTTGTTTTGTGAGTCTTTACCATTTTTTTAAAGTGTAGTTTTTTTAGGGGTCACCTTTGGCTGTATTTTTACTAACATCTTCAATATTTCAAATAAGAAGAAGTATGCAGTAATTTTTGTAGTGCTCCAGACTATGCCTTTACGCTGTTTTTATTTATTGAAAAAGTGACTAAAAACATGAAAAAAATAGAAAGTCAAAATGTAATGATATGAGGTGGTAGAATCGGACAAATACTATCAAAAACAAACATAAACTAAACAAGATATATACAAATGAAAGTACTAAAAATAAAACAAGGAAACAATAAAACAAGAGAAGTAAAGATTTTCATCGATCAAAAGTTGCTCAAAATAACCCCCTGAACGAAAAAAAAATACTAATTCGCGAAAAAATATATTGGGCAGTAGAGAGTTAAGCAAATTGTTTAAAATTTGTTACAGCTCGACGCTGTCGTGCTATCTTGTCGCACCCGCCAATTTGACGTTCCGATGAAAACGCGTTTTTTAATGTTTGACCTTGAATAAACAAAAACTAGAGCACGCAATGTAAACAATAACAAACACGTTTTGTTTGGCTGACCATTCTGTGCATTGTCCCGAAGTTTGGTTGAAGTTGGTTGCTGGAGTTCCGCGTTATAATTACAAATGTTTACGGTAGTCTAACTTGTACGTGCGTCAAACGCGTTCTGACCTGAAATCCCTTTGGCCAGTTGTCGCACTTACGTCAATTTTCAGGGAGTGACAAGAAAGCCCGACAAGATTGAAACTTCTTTTATCTGTAGAGTGACAACAATGCACGGAGTTTTTTCGATTTTTATTGAATATCTTAAGATTGAAATCGAATTTTGTTGATCTGTGAAGGCCAAAAGGTGTGGCATTGTGAGCTGAACAAAATGGTGTTCTGAACTCAATTTGAACCAAAATGCACGTCCGACAAAATATCACGATAGCGACGATTGTTTATTTGTTTATAGAAAAAACTAGTTTAAAATAAAAATCTGAAGTATCTTTGTCTGTGACAGGTCTCTCGCCTTTGGCCACACATGTTATTTCACAGCCCTCGCTGGGTCAGTTTGGTTTGCGCTGACGATGATCAGGGGAAGTAAGAGAGCATGGTAAGAGGGTGGAATTTGTCACATGTGGAGTGCTTTTTCAGCTGCTGTTCGTCGTTTCATTTCCGGCCAAGTAAACATGACGGGTAGTGTGGGTTGAGGTATGTTTTACAAAAGGGCTACCGGGTTTGGTGGGTTTTCCGGAATTAAGAGTGATTCGATCTTCTTTGCTAGTTTCTTCTTCAAACAAACAAATTTGGAATTTTAATAATATTTTGCGCCTGCGAACTAAATTTTTTATGACCAAACAAAGTCAATGAAAACTTTTTGAACGACTCTTCTAGTTTATCTTATCCTCGGTAGCGGATGCCAAAACTATTTGACCATTTGACAGCTGCTGCTGAGGCAGAATTAACATAAACCAACAGTCGATGTCGTAAACTAAAAACCGCTTACACGGTAATGGTTTATTGAAGAAGCCTCTCCCTTAAGGGACCGAATCTCTGCCTGCTGACAGGGGCAAAACTTGTTCTGTCCTCTCGAAAACGGTCCTCGCCACCACTAACCGGGAACCACCGTATTGTCTCGTATGAAAATTGATAATAAAAGCTGATACGTGATCTTCATCCGGAAAATTTTATTAGAAAGGACACACCATTCGGCGTGGTGGCGCTAAGGGACAACCCCTTTTCCTCCTGGGGTGGGGCCGAAAGGTAAAGAAAATAAAACAATTTAATTTTATTGGTGCGCTCTAGTTCATTTTAATTTGCTCGTAAAGGTGCTGACGTTCGAAGGACGGTGGTTCCGAGCTCGTGGTGCAAGAGTGAAATGTTCGGTGCGCTAGACGCTTGGACTGGTTTTGCCGAAAAGGAAAAGGGGTTTCCTTAACCCTTTCGATGACGAATTTTGGTAATATTTCACTGTAAACTTGGCGTACTTTTTCCTTTTTAGGAGTACTTGTGGCAGGTTTGGCTATAATCTTGTATTTTGTAGTCTGTTTCAAGTTAGGTTTTTAAATCCTTTCAATAATTTGATTTTTTAAGAAAGTACTGAACAGGTCACTTGAAACCCAAAACGCAGCTCACGGTTGTACAAGCGACACCGTCGTCAACGTGCTCTATCGTTTCGTTGATTTTGTGGCGCCATATCTGACCCTATGCCCGGCGAATACTGCAGCACCACTGACTGCGTCCTGAGATATGCGAAGCCTGCCGCTTGGCCACAAAGTCGCTCGACGTCGTCCCCCACGGAGAAACTGTCGACACAGACTTCGGAGGCGATAATATGATTTTATAGTATTATCAGGATTTTTGGTCAGCATCTAGCAGCAACTATTTCGGAGCCCTCAGGGATGAGACTTCAGCAGTTTTGGGCGGACGTCATTCCGAGGAGAGTGATGAGTGTTGCGTGATTCGGGGACCGCATGTTTGAGAATCATCACTCTCGTTAGGTGGGGTTGGAATATCAACTGAATTAATTGAAATTGCGGTCCAAATAGCTTGTGGCAGCTCGATTATAATCAATGCATTTGTGTGTGAAGTTTGAGCTTGCCTTCGAAATTTGATTGAGTTCATTGATATTCATAGCTACAAGAGGTTTCATTTTGCAATTGGTAAATTAATTGAAATAATTTAAATTTGAGATTAGATTTCTGCCAGCATACAAAACTAGACATCAATAAACAAAGCTAGGGTGGTACATGAAATTGACCTTAACGGAGATACCTTGTTCTATTATATCATTGATTGTTCTAAGAGTTATTGTATGAGGCTTAGCGGTCATCAACAATGTAATTTCAGTATCATATATGTTCAACAGTACTACAAACAAAAAGACCAGTATTTGCAGAAAAAAAATTTCAAGACGATTTACACGGTATAGACTCACGGAAAAGAGTTCTATCCAAAATTTAACAATTCAAATTAGCTGGCTTCAAATTGGTGAAACAGTGATTTTTTTGGTTGAATCAGCTAAAATTACAGCTAAATTTAACAACCTGGGATTGGTGAAATAGCTAACCCTGATTGCTGATTTGCTTTCCAAAACTGACAGCCCAAATCAAAATGACAGGAGAGATTTTACCAAAAATAATGGTGTTTCAGCACAATTTTGCGTAATTTTACCGAAAAATTAGCTGGAACCGGCAGCATGGATTTTTTGACAGGTCATCAGTTCGAGACCAAAACAAAGCATCGTCTTGTATCGTGTTCGATCCTGTTTGAGCCGCTCAGTTCGCGAAGTTTTTTGATGGTTATGTGTGCTGTTTGAGTGCAAGTGCAAGTGCAAAAGGTGATAGAATGTGTTGTGTGAGTGAATAAATCAAAAGCCTGGAAGGTTTTCTGCGGATCGACACCTGAAGGTAAGTTTCAGTAGATAAGGTGAGAAGCTTTTTGTGTTGAGGGAAAGTGGTTAGAAGTTGAGCCTCTCGTTATTGTTTGGATGATGCGTAGGTAAAAACTTGTACTTAACATAAAGTGGGAGCATCCCTAAACCACGTGAACACTTTGGCAGGGGAAAGGGGAGGCTGGCGATTGTCCACAGTATATTTTTTTGTATGGACATCTGTCCACCTGGAGGGGCGGCGGGTACAGAATGTCTAGACATAGATTGGCCAATGTTTGACAGCTCCGAACAAATAGGGTACCTAATGCCTTTTAAGCACATCCATAAATATTGTTAAACATTGTTAGAAATGAAGTTACATTAAGTTCAATTAAGTTAAATTAAGTGAAATTAAGTTTAATCAATTTAAGTTTAGTTAAATTAAGTTACATTTGGTAAAATTTAAATAAAAATGAAGAATTCAGTTAAAATCAGTTAAATTGATAAAATTTAGTTAAAATTAGTTAAATTTAGTTGAAATTAGTAAAATTTCGTTAAAATTGATTAAATTTAGTTTAAATTAGTAAAATAAAGTAAAATTTAGATAAGTTTAAATAAATTTTGTTGAACTAAGATGAATTTAAAAAAAATAGTTAAATTAAGCAAAATTTAGTTAAATTCAGATACATTCAGTTGAAATTAGTTATTTTTTGTGTGATTTAGTTGAATTTGCCCAAATTTGTTTAAATTAAGTTGTGTTAAGTTAAATTTAGTAAAATTAAAAAAAATAAGCAAAATTAAGTAAAATTAAGCAAAATTAAGTAAAATTAAGCAAAATTAATTAAAATTAAGCATAATTAAGTAAAATTATGTAAAATTAAGTAAAATTAAGTAAAATGAAGTAAATTTATGTAAAATTGAATAAAATAAAGTTAAATTAAGTAAAATTGAGTTGAAATTATGTTAAATTCAGTTAATATATGTCAAATTAATTTCAATCAAGTTTAATTATGTAAAATTAAATTAAATCAGTTAAATTGAGCTTAATTTAGTTGAAAATGGTTATATTTAGAAAAATGTAGTTGAATTTAGGTAAATGTAGTAGAATATAGGTAAATGTAAGTACATTTATTCAAATGTTATTACATTTGGTAGAATTCAGTTGAATTTAATGTAATTTGGTAGAATTTAGTTAAATTTAAACTTATTTGGTAAAATTCAGTTAAATTGAGTTTAATTAAGTTAAGATAACTTTAATTAAGTTAAAATAAGTTTAATTAAGTTAAATTAGGTTAAACTAAGTTAAATTAAGTTAAATTCAATTGAATTAAGTTAAATTAAGTTAAATTAAGTTAAATTAAGTTAAATTGAGTTAAATTAAGTTAAATTAAATTAAGTTAACTTTAACTTAGCTAAAATAAGTTTGATTACGTTAAATTAAGTTAAATTTAGTTTCATTAAGTTATATTACGCTAAATTGAGTTAAATTGAATTAAATTAAGTAAAATTTAGTAAAATTTAGTTAAATTAAGTTATGTTGAATTAAGTGAAATTTAGTTAAATTATGCTAAATTAAGTTAAATTAAGTTAAATTAAGTTTAATTAAGTTAAATTAAGTTAAATTAAGTTAAATTAAGTTAAATTAAGTTAAATTCAGCTAAATTAAGTTAAATTAAGTTAAATTAAGTTAAATTAAGTTAAATGGAGTCAAATTAAGTTAAATTAAATTAAATTAAGTTAACTTTAATTAAGCTAAAATAAGTTTGATTAAGTTGAATGAAATTAAGTTAAATTTAGTTTCATTAAGTTATATTAAGCTGAATTGAGTTAAATTGAGTTAAATTTAGTAAAATTGAGTTCAATTAAGTTAAATTATGTTGAATTAAGTTAAATTTAGTTAAATTAAGCTAAATTAAGTTAAATTAAGTTAAATTAAGTTAAATTAAGTTAAATAAAGTCAAAGAAAGTTAAATAAAGCTAAATTAAGTTAAATAAAGTTGAATCAAGTTAAATTAATTTAAGTTAAGTTTAATTAAGTTAAATTAAGTTGAATTAAGTTAAATTATGTTAAATTAAGTTAAATTAAGTTAAATTAAGTTAAATTATGTTATATTAAGTTAAATTAAGTTAAATTAAGTTAAATTAAGTTAAATTAAGTTAAATTAAGTTAAATTAAGTTAAGTTAAGTTAAATCAAGTTAATTTAAATTAAGTTAAGTTATTTTGTTTAAGTGAAAGTAATTTGATGTTATATTTAAACTTTGTTAAATGCAAAACAAAGTTTAAATTTAACATGAATTTACTATAATTCAACCAAATTAACTTTTTGTAAGTTTTTTTTTGTATTTTTGTATTTTTGTATTTTTGTATTTTTTTTTTGTATTTTTGTATTTTTGTATTTTTGTATTTTTGTATTTTTGTATTTTTGTATTTTTGTATTTTTGTATTTTTGTATTACTGTATTTCATTTTTTTTATTTGTCAATAGAATATCGCAACAAAGCCGTACAATTTGGATGATCAACTATAACATAGTTTAAAAGCCTGGAAACTATTGAAACATCCAAAAAACTTGCTGGACTACCAAAAAACGTACCAAGAATAGCGGAAAATCATGCTACACCAGCAAAAGTCTTTTTGAAAATAAAAAACAACTTTACAGGCAGCAAGGGATTTTTAAAAATGATTTCAAAATTACCAGTTAAAACAGTCGAAAAATTAGCTGGACTTACCGAAAAACGAAGCAAGAACAAAAAAGAAACGAGCTAAATCAGCCAAAAGGCTGGGTGAATAATGCGTGCTTTGCAGGCAGCAACGGAGGCTTTTGAAAGAAAACTTGTAGAAATAGTGGAAAAATTAGCTATTCCAACCAAAACACCTACCAAGAATAGTGGCAAAGTTAGCTAAACTAGCTAAAAAGATGTGTGAAAATACCTGGCTTCGCAGCCATCAATGGAAAATTTTGAGAATGATTCCAAAAAAACTGGTTGAAACAGCCTAAAAACTCGTTGGGCTAACTATAAAACTTCCTAGAATACCATAAAATCTAGCTAAAATAGCTAACAGACCTTCTCAAAACATACAGCTTTTGAGACTGACAGCATTTTTCCAACTTGTAAATTAGTAAAATTTACTAAAAATTTAGCTAGATTTATCATTTTTAGGACCTGGATCCAGCTGTCAAATCCAGGACTTTTTTTTAGGATTTCCAGCTAAAAAAAATGGTGGTTGAAAAAACAACCAATTTTTTCAGGGTTTTTAACCGAAATTTAGTAAGATTCACGATAAACCTTCTTTCCGTGTGAGTTCATTGATATTCATAGCCACAAGAGGTTTAATTTTGCAATTGGTAAAATAATTAAAATAATTTAAATTTGAGATTAGAGTTCTGCTAGCACACAAAACTTGACATAAATAAGGCCAAGCTAGGGTGGTACATGAAATTTACCTCAACGGAGATCCCTTGTTCTATTAGATCATTGATTGTTCTAAGAGTTATTGTATGAGGCTTAGCAATCATCAACGATGTAATTTCAGTATCATATATGTGCAACAGTACTACAAACAGAAAGACCAGTATTTGCAGAACGACGATTTACACGGTATAGACTGATACGCTCAAATCCACAAACAATAAAAAGAATTGGATCATTTCTAAACCATGTTGGCTTGAAAACACTCACGAGTTCAATACTAGCTAATGCTATCTCAATAATTACCCAAACTAAGGGTGCAAATGGTATGAAAAACAATTCTATGACATGAAGTGGTCCACCCTTTGGAAAAATCAAATGTTCCGTTGCAAGAAAATGTAAGAAAATTATTCGTGCCATCGTCCGCTCTAGTTGTCCAAACTCTACTGCATCAATAGAAAGATCCACATCCTCCGATACCAAGTGCCTCTCGTAGCACTCATCCAACAGATCTGTAGTGCTGGGACATGGATTCCGCAGTGGTTTAGCGCTAGCATTGATAAATCTTGAAGAATAGATGCAAATCCCTTGTGATTATACATTAACATTTTTGTAAATGTCTGCACAGAAAAAAAAATGATGGTAATATTCATCAGGAAATGGTGACAGATTTTGTGGCAAAATAAATGATAAATTTTACCCCAGAAAATGATGAATTTTCATCAGTTTTTGATGAATATTCATCAGGTTCACATTTTTACACATTTTTTATGTGATATTACACAAATAAAGAGGTAATATTCAACCTACCAAATTTTCAACATTCCAAAATTCAACTTTTTTTTTCTGTGTGGTCTACAACTTTGTGGAACATTATTACACAAATTAAAAAAAAAATTTTTGGTACGCCATCAATCCAAAAAGTGAAAGGAGTCGTACCGCCCTAACTTCACGAGATATCGAAAAATTGACATCGGATTCGTGATCAGGGAACAAAATTACCCATTTGAGCAAAGTTTCACGGAAATCGAAAAGGGGTCGAGCCAACTTTTTCCATTTTCGTGCAACTTTGTTCGATTGAGTGTCTTTTCACCAAGAATTTGAGAAAAACATCGAAAACTTGGTGAAAAGCATGCTTGTTTTCTTTTTTTATTTATCTGAAGCCGAATTTGCAATCTTAAATAATTTTTTAAGAGTGTAACAAATAGACTTTTAAACGGGCATTCAAGGGTTTGTTCCGGTGGGCATACTGAGCCCAAATCCCAAATATGAGCTTGATTGGACGTAACAGGAGCTTTGCATTTGAATTTAAATGGGATTTAACCCGTAAAAACCGTTTTTTTAATGTCTATTCTCAAGGCACTTTGGTCACTAAAGCGATATAGGCCAGATCCTTGCGCATCTTCTATATATATTAGGGTGGGTACGGATTTTGAAAAGTTCTCAGATCAAGTTCTGGTGTGGTTCCCCTTGTAGGGCATACCTATAGGGACTCTCACGCCAAATTTCAGCTTATTTGGTTGAAAACTGGCTTGTCTCAAGCGAGTTCAAGTTTACATGGGATTTACTATGGGAAATTTTGAATTTTCGTTCATTCGCTCCTACAGGCTTAAGGAAAACATGTAGAAACTTCTAGGATGGCCAGAAATGAGCGGAATCGTCTGGAGAACAACTTTCCCTAAGAGACCAGGTCGATTCGGTCAACCCCCATCGAGCTCAACGGCAATACATCCGGGGTTTTCGGAACCAACGGTTTTCTCCAGAAAAGCATCAAACTTTCCTTAGCATGCTATGAATCTTTGATGAACACCGCGACGCCACATGTCAAACAGCTACCACGTGGATTAGCACCGCCTATAAAGAATAACTTTTTATTACTTTTTGAACTATATAATAATCATTTATGGTGATCCTGATACTATTTAGCTGTATTCTGAACCTCCAAATAAGAAAAAAAACTGTTATGGTGCAAATTTTACAATCACGTGGTAGCTGTTTGACATGTGGCGTCGCGGTGTTCATCAAAGATTCATAGCATGCTAAGGAAAGTTTGATGCTTTTCTGGAGAAAACCGTTGGTTCCGAAAACCCCGGATGTATTGCCGTTGAGCTCGATGGGGGTTGACCGAATCGACCTGGTCTCTTAGGGAAAGTTGTTCTCCAGACGATTCCGCTCATTTCTGGCCATCCTAGAAGTTTCTACATGTTTTCCTTAAGCCTGTAGGAGCGAATGAACGAAAATTCAAAATTTCCCATAGTAAATCCCATGTAAACTTGAACTCGCTTGAGACAAGCCAGTTTTCAACCAAATGAGCTGAAATTTGGCGTGAGAGTCCCTATGGGTATGCCCTACAAGGGGAACCACACCAGAACTTGATCTGAGAACTTTTCAAAATCCGTACCCACCCTAATATATATATAAAAATTTCGACGGTTTTGTTCGAACGCGAATCAGTTCAATACGGATCGTCGGATCGAGGTGCTATTTGTTGCGTTGGGTTCGTATAAGCCCAAGGAAGGTGTATACGCTAACTAATTGACACTTTGGTCACTCTGGAACCGATTCTTGAGCATCGGCAAATTGTATGGGAAAAGTTGCGTAAAATCAAATTTTGATCACAGGAGGCTGAATAAGCAAACAAGCAAAAAACGTCAAGAAACCAAAAAGGGCAGGACGAAGTTTGCCGGGAAAGGCTTGTTTTGTATATTTTAACATTGAAGTTTGGAGCATCATGTAGATTGGGACAGACCTTCAAAGTTTGGCATTTTTTTTCTCAAAAAATCGGCCCCGGTAAAAAAGATATGCGTCGCACCTCGAGACGCCATTTGATTTTACTGGGGCCGATTTTTCGAAAAATTGCCAAACTATGAAAATCTGCCCGCCAACTAGTAATTTTTGTTACACTCTAATAATTATACATTATTTTTGAATAAGTGCACCATGCACAAGTTGTATCCACCATTAAGTTTTTTTCTGTATGAAAAATACTTTTTTCTTTTTAAAAAGCGTTGAATACCTGGGTAAACATTTATCAGCAACCTAAGCTAAATAGGAAACATTCGTGGAATTCACTAATCCATCCAATTTTAATATTGTAAATTTTTTAAATCGATTTGAACAATTCAAAAGATCAAATTAAGTTAAGTTAAGACCCAGTTTTCGGTTTAAAGTTCATACTCAAGGTTAGCAATTCTCTGGGACTTCGGTAAATGATGAATATTAGTATAATTTTACTATTTGTTCAAATTTTGCATACATATTTCATACATCCAAAGACGCAATCGTTCAGTTTACATAGAAAATAGAAACACCATAAAAAATTAGGCACAGTCTGAATAAATCTAAATGTACAGTTGTTTTCTAATTTTGAAAAATTCAATCAGAATGCTCCGAAAATGATAAGTTAATTTTTTGACATTAAAATTGGAACAAAACTTTCTGGGGCAACTATGGGCACTTTTGAAACATTACACTGACCTACAAAAACTGACAAAAATGACTGCGCAGGCTCAACTCGAGGGGAAGCATGAAGTTTGGGGTCCCCAGAAACCCGTGCACATTGATTTTTTCAAAAATAGTAAGACTGGGCCGAATGGGTTTCCTCCAAAGTTTGTATGGAGAATTAGAGCGGTTCGTCGCTCTTGCATAAAACTTAAAAAATTGCATGCAATATGTGGGAGTAGAGAACAGCACTTATTCTCCATACAAACTTTGGAGTAAGGGACTCTCTCGTCGGCGCTCGCAGTGAGCGGTCGTGATTTTTAGCGCCTTTTCTGGCGGTGTTTTGTTTACCTTCGTCGACGGCCATGGCGGCGGCCGCGGAGGCGGGAAATGATTGGACGGTCCAAAAGACCAAGAAAGGGAGGCTGTTCTATTGGAACAAAGCTACGAACAAAAGTGTGTGGGAGAAACCGGGCGGGTTTGAAGCAGAGAAGCAACCGGCGACGGACAAGAAGGATGGACTTGACTCGGGTGCGACGATACGGATGTCACACCCCGCGTTCGCAAGTACCTGGCCGGCCAAGGGGATGTATGGATTGTTTACTTCCGGTCGAAGTGTAAACCATTGAATGCGATGCGGATCTTAGCCGACCTGTGGAAGCCAGGGCTGTGGAGTCGGAGTCGGAGTCGGCGGAGTCGGGTCCTTTTGGGGACCTGGAGTCGGAGTCGGAGTCGTCAAAACTCGAACAGCCCGAGCAGACGGAAATAACTTAAGAATAACATTTTTTTATATTTCAAAATACTAGACCAATAACATTTTATGTTATTTATAACAAGATTTGTTATTCGTCGTTATGATTTTTTTGTTATTGGATTGTTATTGTAATAACAGAATAAAAACAGTTTTAGTTATTCTTCGAACAAAACTTTGTTATTATTTTTTGTTATTTTAACAATTAATCCGATCATCCCAATAACAGTTGGTGGTATTCTTCCATAACAAAAAATGTTATTTCAAAGTTGTTTTGGCTTTCAAACAATATCAGACCAATAACAAATTTTGTTATGATAACATAAACTGTTATTAAACCCTTATACAAAAATAGATTTTTCAAGAAGATTCCATAACACTTTCTGTTATTTTATCATTATTTGTTATTGAAATGGCATGAATTTTGTTATTACCGTCTGCCCGGGAGCTGGAGTCGGAGTCGGAGCCGAAAATTTCTGATAGCCCAGAGTCGGAGTCGGAGTTATCTAAAATTCAATAAAAAATATATTTTTCATTGTTCAGTATTTGTTATAATGCAGGTTAATTCACAAAACGTCTTATATTTTCAATTATTTTTTAAGTCGCATGCAATGCGTTGCCAATATTGATTTTTTTAAAGAGATTTATCAGATGCCATTATGTTTTTGAAGCATTTTTATTTTAATTGGAAATCTCTAATTGTGTTATTTCACTTTGATCACTAAATGATAACCTGTTTATCCTCTCGAACCCAAGTATATCGGGTACAATAACTCAAAAAATTATAAACAATATTGGTTTTGTAGTTAGAATTATTCAATTGATTGCTTTCTTCACATTCGGCCCAGTCTCACCATTTTTGAAAAAAATCAAAGTGCACGTGTTTATGGGGACCCCAAACTTCATGCTTCCCCTCGAGTTGAGTCTGCGCAGAAATTTTGTTGGTCGGTGTTATTAAAAATTATACAATTTTAGGTAGATTTATTTCAAAATAGTTTCTTTTTATCAAAATTTCTGTAGTGATTTTTGCCTCCAAAGGAGCCATTCATAAAATATTGTTTGCCCTTGTTGGCAAGAATTCAAAAGTCAGTTTTTTACCATCAAAAACATATGTAACATGTCTGAAAAAAAATCCAAAAATCACTACACAGCAAAAAAACCGATGGTAAAATCGCATGCAAAAGCATGCACATCACCTTCGTCAAAATGAACACTTAATATTACACACTGCATGTACAATTTTTGCAAACACAAAAAAAAAGTTGCAACCGACGGGATTCAAACCCAGCACCAACAGTAAGGGCTGGCGCCTTAGCTCACTCGGCCATCAGACCGATAGAATGTTGTAAGGATAAACGCTTATATGAGCTTGACATTTCGGTCAAGTAGGTTTCCCATACTAATGGGCTACATATTTCAGGGTGTAATATTACATAAAATTTCATAAAATAATGCAATATTTATTTTACTCCCAGGCCTTTTACACGCAGCTAGATTACTACTTTTTGTGCTGTGTAGTTTTCCAAAAATTCATAATTCGGCGTCGGAATTTTTTACCAAACTTCTCTATGGCTCAAAAGTTGCTAGTAGTAGTTATCCAGCTGCATGTTAAAGGCCTGAGTCTAAAATAAATATTGCATTATTTTATGCAATTTTATGTGATTTTACACCCTGAAATATGTAGCCCATCAGTATGGGAAACCTACTTGACCGAAATGTCAAGCTCATATCGTCGCCGTCGTGCTAACTTGTCGTACGTGCATTTTGGGCCAAATTGAGTTAAGAACGCAATTTTGTTCAGCTCACAATGCCTTATCTTTTGACCTTCACAGATCCTCAAAATTCGATTTCAATCCTGAGATATTCAATGAGATCCGAAAAAGCTCCGAATATTTTTGTCACTTTTCATATGAAAGTAGTTTCAATCTTATCGTGCTATCTTGTCACTCCCTGAAAATTGATGTAAGTGCGACAATTGGCCAAAGGGATTTCAGGTCAGAACGCGTTTGACGCACGTACAAATTAGACTACCGTAAACATTTGTAATTATAACTCGGGACTCCAGCAACCAAATTCAACCACACTTCGGGACAATGCACAGAATGGTCAGCCAAACAAAACGTGTTTGTTATTGTTTACATTGCGTACTTTCGTTTTTGTTTATTCAAAGTCAAACATTAAATTGCGTTTTTCTCGGAACGTCGAAATGGCGGGTGCGACAAGATAGCACGACGACGTCGGTATATGCGTTTATCCTTCCAGCTTTCTATCGGTCTGATGACCCAGTGGGCTAAGGCGCCAGTCCTTACTGATGGCTCTGGGTTTAAATCCCGTCGGTTGCAACTTTTTTTTGTGTTTACAAAAAATTTACATGCAGTGTGTCATATTAAGTGTTTATTTTGACGAAGGTGATGTGCATGATTTTGCATGCGATTTTACCATCGGATTTTTTGCTGTGTAGTTTTGGTCCACTTATATCAAAAAATCTCGAAAAATAAATAAATATTATTATTAATAACAAAACGGGATATTTTGGGAAATTGAGCTTTTGTGGAAAAAAAGTTAATTAAAAAATCGTCGTTTGTTCCGTGTATCCATTTTTTCTGGTTATTCCTCAACAATACCACCAACTTTGCCGAAGACACTAAATTGATCAGAAAATTCATTCAAAAGTTACAGATTACAGCTGCCAAAAAAGACTTGTATGGGTGAACCAATACAACACAACATTACTTTTTTGGTCATAGGGAATGCCCCAACAAAGTTTAATCCAAATAAAAAAATACAAAACATAAAAATGGTCGAAATTGGCAGATTTCGTAGAAAATTGCTCCTGTACTTTGCATGGAACTTGTCTTACAAAATTTGATGTAAATTTTTCAATGAATCAGCAGTTATAATGTAATTTTAATTAATTTGGTGTCTTTGACAACGTGTAAGCAAAGCTGTGGAATCGGGTAGCTTTTAGAGCAATTCTGACTCAAACTCTTTTTTTTTATATCCAACCCTCCAATTCTCCAAAAAGAACAGACTCTTCCAACTCCGAGTCCAACAACAACAACAACAACAACTTCCATGCAAAGTTTTAGAAAATTATCTGACTTCGAGACCGACTCCATCTTTGGCTACTGAAGATTTATTGACTCCAACTTAGGCTTCTAAGAATTTGCCGACTCCGACTCCAGCTTTCCATAAAGACCCGACACACGGTTGCAGCCATAGAAAATCATTTTCATAAACAGATGCTTGATGAAGATTTCTCCACAAACTGTACTGCGAATCGGGCAAAGTTTCCCAGCCCAAACTTGCCCTTAATTAACCTTTTCCCAAGTTACGGAAAGATACACAAAACACCAAGTAAAGACATCTTTTTGTGGGGTGATTCCGAACAAAACCGGTCCTGTTTAATCACACGAACTAAAGCTAAAGGCAACCGGAAGAAACCCGATCCATCATCTGCGGACACCGGGGCCAAACCGAGGATGGCGTGTCCGCAACCTGTCCGTCTTCGGCTGGTCTCTCTCTTGGGGGTCGAAAAGTTTATTATAGCTGTTGACAGACGGGTTACGGTCGGCCGGTGGGAAGTAGATGTCGTCGACACTTTTCTGCCGGAAAGGAGTTAATCCTTTGTCAATTGGGAATTCCGTCTTGGGGAAAGCTGGACTATGGCTGAGGGAGATAATTCCGTTAGGCCGACCAAGGATGAATGGGACTTTAATTGAATTTGGCGAGATTGTTTGTCGAAGGTGATGATCCGTGATAATGACTGGAGTTTATAAATTTTGTGATGTTTATTTTACCTGATTTTGCATTTGAACGAAGTTGACTTCATAGCTATCGGCCACCATTGCTAGTACCAACCACTAGTGTCTTCCTTTTATCTACAAGGACTTCGCCGCCCTGGGCTCCTAAGTGTATGAAAGTATGGCACAGAGCGACGGCGCCGAATACCCATGTTTACACAAAGAATTTTAGAGCGCCCACCGCGGGATTCGAACCGTCGACCTCTGGATTGTGAGTCCAGTGCGCGGTCCGATTGATCCACACGGGCGGGACTTTTTGCATTTTCCTTGTAATATTTAAGGTTTAAAAACATGTGTCTTCTTCACTTAAATCAGATGAAATTGCACCATAAAACGTATATCTACGAAGAGATTTAAACGCTCTGAATCTGTTGTCACTCCCACTCAGCCAAGTTTTCTCAATCTTCCCCCGTTAATCCCGTTGCATCCAACGTCGTTAAAAACTACACCCCAGCAAAAGCACTTATAATTACTTTGGACTCATTGTTAACGATACCCGTTGCCATCGTCATAAGTCGTGAACCAGGGACTAGGTTCGCTTGTTAATGGTCTTGGAAGGACAGTTTGACGTCCGTTCCACCTTTCACCGACGGTTCTGCGGAGTGCACCTTCGCTGGAGAGTGGAAGAGAGCATAAGGGCATCATCGAGAAGGACAGACCAACCGACCGTGGCAAATTACGACGGCTGACTTTCGGTCCTTATCGACAACTCTGCAGGATTACAGTGAGGAGTGAAAAAGTCGCAAATAATTTTAGAATTTCAAGTTTGGAAAAACGTAATTTGATTAGTTTTTCATCTAAACTTTCCTAAAATTCAGTTAAAAAGTCGAAAAATGGGATGATTTTTTTTATTGTTTGTTGTAACTTAGAATAATTAAAAATTAATTCTTTTCCGGTAGAAGTTAATTCATATTCAGGAGGACACCTTTTCTTCTAAAAAAAACTTTGCTTCTCTTGTGCTTTGTTCTTCTTAATTATTCTTTGTTTTTTTAATGGGTCATTCTCCACCAACACACGCAGCTCCTGGCCGACTCCTCTTTGATCTCCGTGACACATTACTCTATGGGGGAATTTTAGTCCCTGATCACGAATCTGAGGTCCATTTTTTGATACCTCGGGACGGTGGAGCGGTACGACCCCTTTCTTTTTTTCTGGATTTTAACTAAATTTTTCATTTTAGAATTCCGTGATTTTTGTAACCGTTTTGGGTACATTATATTTATTCTTCACAAGTTATCACATTTTTTGAAAATATTTGTTTTGGGAAGGCGATGATTTTAACCATTTGTGACCAGTTGTTCAAAATTGTAACCCCTATAACGCAACCGTGTGCATTTTGAAAGATTTTTTTTCGGAAACTTCAGCCAATTTTGTTTTTCGAAAATAGTCCATAATAGGGCGATAAGTTTACCCTCCTTCCTCCCTCCTCCAACAATCTTTTTAAAATCCCGGAAATTCCCGAGATCACGGGTTATTTTCGGAACGGTCTTGAATCTATTTTCAACACACTTATAAAAATTTTAATGTTTAAAAGTATAGAATTAGTTGATTTCCATTAACTGAGACAATCTTGACTACAATTTGATTAGGGACAGCAAATTTTAGATAGCCTAAATGCATTTAAAAAAATTATATGTGCTTTTTTGCTTTTCTTACAAAAGAGAGGTTTAAGGTTTGCTTTTGGAAAAACGCTTTTCTCAGAAATCTTAAAAAAATCGTACACGGCGAGGATTCGTCCCAGGAAAAAAATCCTCTTACTAAATTGAAGGTTTAGATGCGCTCTTTCGATTGAATTTTGGCCCGAAACCCGGAAATCAAAGTCTGATTTTTGAGAGCTCTTTTTCTGAAATACATGAGCGATGTTTGTATCCGCTCTTCAAAATTTGTGTCTTCCATCATTGGAAAACCGCTCGTAAAACCCACAATTTTTATATTTCAGATCTGTAGCTGTGGGGTCGGAGACGAACGTTTTATTGTTCGATTCACAATTTTCGACCAGCAAATGTGGTCAAAGACATTTTTAGAGGTATTTACAGATAACACTACCAAATTAAAAGAATTCAGTTTCAAACAAAAAGCCATTCGAAAACATGCGCCATAAACTGCTTGGGCCCAAAATTTGAAGCGTTTCCAAAATGTATTTCAAGAGATATAGCCATATTAGTGTTTTTAGTCTTATTTTTAGCCTATTTTTTCCTATTAAATTTTTGGTTTTATACAGAATCATATAATGAACATCAAATTCGAAGTCCCGGCTCGTTCTCGCTCGAAAGATCGACAAGTCGTCAAGTCGAAGCATAAACGCCAGCACATTTACGCTTGCGCGTTTTACGCTGCGCGTGAAAGTGTGCTTTCTGGCTTCTCATAATAGATCGACAAAGTGCAATATCGATACATATTTTTTTAAGTTGATCATAGACTAACATTAAAGACTGAGTACCCTTTATTTTTTTTCTACTAATGTTAATCCAATATGTTTTTCTTAATTAAATATAATTATCTTGCGGCCCAGAATGTACCTCTGAAATAAAAAAAAAATAATGGCATTCGAGGTTAAGTCTAAAAAGATTCGAAGCTTTATGTCAAATTCTCACTGTGTGGTATCATTATATTTCTGAAAAATTAATTGCACCAATATATTTTTCAGAGTTTCATCATTTTGTAACAAATGCTCTAGTTCACCTCTGGTGATATTAAATCGGGTTTTTAATAAATTTTGATAGAAATAATAAAAGTTTTTTTTTCAATAATTAGGCCGTTGTAAATGTTTTTCAAAGTTTTTGTCGCCCCCCTTGAAGCGGGGTCCGAAAAATCAAGGGTCAAAACAAATATTTTGTCAAAAAACTTTAAAATTTAAATGAAAATAGAAGTCGAATCAACTGAAAACAATCTAAAATGCAATTTTCTATATTGATAATCATATTTAGCATTTTTGGGCTCGTTTAAAAATGTTTTGAATTTTTCTGGAACTCCGATGTACAGCACCGCAAAAACTTTTTTTTCGCAAAAAAATAAAATTTTCGTCACTACTAAGATATTTTGAAAACCAATGATTGCAAAAATAAAACTGGACAGGTGTATAATGCATTTTAAAACACGCTTTTCATTCAAATGTTGAAACCATGGCTCGAAATTTATTTTTTTTTACCTTTTTATTTTTTTGCCCTCCCTTTGGTCAGAGTCGAGGGATATAAACTTTAAACAATATTTTTAACCGCCTTACTGAATCCAATTTTTTAACAATATGGACATCAAATGGTCGGGATTTTTTCATACATTTTGAATACATTACAATTGTTTTTTTTTTTATGCATTTAAATACTTTAACATTAAGTTTGTTTCCAAAATATGTTTTAAGTGAGTTTTTTTTTATTATTTCTAAAATATATAAAATATTACTTTCGCATAGAATGAAAATTTTCGGATCGTTTGATACCCATATGGCAATAACTAAAATTTGCATTTTTTTAAATACGTAGTTTTGTGAAAAATTTAAGTATTTTCATAAAAATGTGTATTACTGCTAAGAAAATGTGAGTAAAATTCCCGATAATTTGATACCAATATTTCAGAACACTTAAATTTTCAGTATTTTTTTTTGAAAACGAAGTTTTGTGAAAAATTTTAGAATTTTGAAAAAAATACATTATTTTTAGCAAAATGTATGAAAAATTCACATTCATATGATACCCATCTGGCAATAACTATTTTTTCAGTACTTTTTCGAAAAAACGTAGGTTTGTGAGAAAATAGTGAGTAATTTTCAAAAAATGTATCCATTCTATCTAAATGTATAAAAAATGCCCGATCATTTGATACCCATTTGTGCCTTAAAATCCTATCGATTACTAAGAATTCAATTGTTTCACTATTTTCACAGCCAAATCTGAAATTCCTGACCAAAATATCTATATTTTTTTTTCAATTCCAGGTAAACCGGTACAAAATATTCAAAAATACCCGAGATCTGAAAATTATCGATTGTGGAAAAATCCCGGGAATTCTGTCTAAAAATTCAAAAATCGTCAAAATCGTCACCGTTTTAAAAAAAATTTGGTAAATTCTTTTAACTTAAGGCTGGTACAAATATTCGGTTCTTCAAAATCGGCCCGAAAAATCAGGGGGCAAAGAAAATCAAATTTAATTGCAATTAGTTGCAATCAATTTAAAATGCGTTCCTTTGCGTTAAGAATCATTTTCTATATGTTTGGGTTTATACAAAAAAAACTGTATTTTTTGAAATTTTTCGAAGTTTTTTTTTCGTTATAATTTTTGTTTTTCTTAAGTCTTATAAGTTTTTGAAACTAATGATTTCAAATAACTGAACAAGGGTTAAAATGCATTTAAAACACTTTTTTCATTCAAAAGTTGAGATAATGGCTTGTTATTTCAATTTCAATAACCCTCTCTGGGTTATTTGAGATTTGAAAAATACATTAAAGTTCCCATCAAATTACATTGCTCTCGATTGTTGACTGTCTTAAAACTTTTTTTTTCACCTTTTGATAAAAAATACGTTTTTTTCGGAATTTTTATTACACCATCAATTCGGACGCCAAATTTTACACAGTTGTTCCTTTTGACACCAAATTTCTATCTTTTCACGGTTTCGATCTACAAATCACTAAAAAACGTGTATTGGTAAAAACCCGGAAAATTGAAGGGGTCGTATTTAAGGGGAGATATTGGAAAATGGACTTCGGATTCGTGCTAAAATTACTACTTATAGCAAAGTTTCACGAAAATCCGAAGAGGGGAAATAGTTTTGAATTTGACCAAGTTTTAAACAAATTTTCAAACTTTTCCAAAAACTGTCCTTCCTGCACTGTACCGTAGGCCCACGGCTGCTGCTGGCCCGACCTGGCCTCATTGGACACACCGTGTAGCAATAACGACAGGCCATCAGAAATGATGACAACGCGTTTTGCGCTTCGTTGAACTCACCGTGGAGGAGTACCGTCCAGGACCTGTCGCAGGATCTCCACGGGGTAAGATGTGGGGGGAAAAATCACAAGTGCTCGTCACGAGAGCCTCTTCAATAAGTTTAATTGAACTTTCAACTAGATAACTTTTGCTTGCCTGAGCCCGTGCTCCCCGAGGACGATGAGTTGGATAACGAGAGTCATCCTCATCAACGAGTGGGGGGGCTGTTGATGGGGGCGGGAACGCGTGTAATATTATGCCAGCAAACATTCTCCAGAGTTTGGAATTGGCACTTGAGCTTCAGCCAGGACGAGATTAACTTGTTTTATCAACACTTCATCATGACATCGTCGTCGTTGGCAGGGCTGAGTGTCCTCCGCTGATAGGCATCAGGCATTTACCGGGATTGTTTTTGGAACGCCACCATGGTGATGATGATGACCATGAGTGGTAATGAGTGGAATAGAGAGCTTGGCTATGAGCTCTCAACTTGGTTACATAATTGATAGTGGGATGATTGAAGTGAAATTGAAATGGGAGAATGCATGTGATTGAGAAAATGAAATTACATTTTTAGATAATTCACCTGGCCCGAAATTTAAACTGGAAAAATCTGTCCCTGTCCCGCTCAGCTTGCTCATTCATGCAGTTTTTACGACCTGCCAAATTCACTTTCACTCAAATTGAGCCATTATTGCCCGCAGATAAACCAAAAGTTAGTTGAACACACACACACACACAATAAACGAATTACTTTCCAAACTCGAGAAGCTGCCTGCCAATTTGTCTAGACGAAAAGAAAAAACTTTCTGTCCTCCGTGGAAGATCCGGAACAGGAAATTATTATGCGTCCCAAATTGTGGCTTGCCCCTTTTCCGGGAGGCCGGGAGGTCCCCACAGCAGCCACAGTGCCATCGGAGAGGAAGATGTCGATTTCGGTTCAATAAATTTCACTTCCAGACGAGACGCATAAAAAACAGACACATAATGCACTTTATTGTTCTGCCACCCAAAGATGAAGTGACAGAGGGCTCTGCTGCTGGGAATAAATTTGGTGCAAACATTCTTCGAGCAGTGTCTTTCAGTGATCATAAATTTTCATTCGAGACCACGATGAAAGATGGTGGGTTTGCGGAGAATTTATTTTCAATTTTTTTTAAATGTGTTATTTATGTTTTTGAAAAGGCTTTTCAAAGTTCATTCTGTATTTAAATAAAAAATGTTAAGATTAAACATATTTTTTTAAATGAAATTTTTGTGGGAACCTTTCCTGTACCAAAAAGCCATTTTGCATTGTCGGTTTATCCAAACAAGTTTTCATACCATATAAACCCACATTAAAAACTGTATGAATATTCGATATTCAGCAAAGAACGTGAGAAATTTCATTTGTGAGTTTATTAGAAGAATTTTTGCGGCTTTAAACTCTATATGAATTTTAAACAATCTAAGAAACATTACACTCAAAAATGAGTTCGCGTAAACGTGAACAGAGTTCATGCCACAGGGAACCAGGAAGAAAACTGTTCACTTTCATGGTGCAATGTACTATAATAGTCCTTAACCGATTTAGAAAAGAATTTTGTTTAATATAATGTTTCCAAACAACTCAAACGTTTGGCCATTACGATGACCTACGCCGTGTTAGGGTGGTCCTAAAAATGGCAATTTTCGTCGATTTTCTTCAAAAAATAAACTTTTGTCCGAGGAATCCGAATATTTTCAGGCATAGGCGCTTTTAACACCTTAATAAAAAGTCATTTTTTCCGGAAAAATCACTATTTCACATAAAATGCATTTTAACTCATTTTTGATTGTAGATAAATTCCAGCTTAAATCAGGAATTTGTCTGGTACTTTTTACCCGACCCTGTCCGATTCTTAGCCATTTTTGTTTATATGGAGCCAATTGCACTCGAAAATAACATTTGAGAAGAGCGTAAGTTATCTAAATATATTTTCGTATTTCGTTATTTAAAAATTACTGTATCCCGAAGCCGTTACTTCGTATCAAAAAGTGGTCAAAGACAAACTTGTTGGAAATTGGAGGGCATTCTGAAAAAAAAAATACACTGAAGGAAAAATAAATGCCACTTCCATGAGATTTATAAATTTTTAAGTTTAAAAGTTAAATTTTAAGGTGATGCCACGATTCTTTACGCCCAAAATATTTGAGGAAATAGCCAAAGATGTTTCAAAAAGACTCTAAAAATTCAGGATGGTGTATCTCTCCTTAAAAACGTATAAATATCATTTACAAAATGTTTTTTTTCTTTTTAAGTGGTCTGAACGTAAAATTGTCTAAAGCCGATAGTGGGAATCGGTTCTCTAGAAAATTTTACATTAACCCTCCATACTGACCATTGTCCTAAGTCCAATCCTTGTGAAGATACAGCGGTTAAAAAAATAAAAAAAGATGAAAAAACAGGGATTTTGACAGTTTTGCGGCCATTTCAATAAAACAGACAAACTTATGAAAAACATGTCTACAAAGTTTCAATGAAATCAAAGGGGGTCGGATAAAAAGTACCACAAAAATCCCCCTTGGCGCGGTGGTTAGCGGCTTCGGCTGCCGATCCCTCATGTGTGCTAAGGGGCCCGGGTTCGATTCCCGACCATCTCCTCTGGGTGTTCTGTGTTTGTCCCGTTAGTTAGTAAATTCAGTCTGAAAAGACGGTGTGATGTCTATTTAAAATTCCTCATTTGAGCTGGAATTGCTCTATATTCAAATATTGCAACGATGGCTTGTAATGTCCTTTTTTAAATTTCATTTTTGGCCCCTTCCTCGACCTTGGTTCGAGTTGAGGACAAAATCATTAAAAAAATATTTACTTATATACGAATTTACACACCTTAAACAAAAAATCTGAAAAATCCTTGTTTGGTTGCCCTAGCAACGAATTTTGCACGTATAGAGGAGAAAAGCAACTCGCGACAAAATTTTGAGGCTAGGAATTTTGACAGGTATGATTTTCATAAAGTATTCGCCTCCTTTTCTCTCCCACAGAAAACCTGGGAACGAAGTAGCTGTCAAACTAGGCCAAAATGTTAAAGTCACTCACAAAATGAACTTTGAGTGATTTGAGTTCATTTCTGACGTCACGATTTTCTCCTCTATAGAGGAGAAAAGCAACTCGCGACAACATTTTGAGGCTAGGAATTTTGACAGATATGATTTTCATAAAGTATTCGCCTTCTTTTCTCTCCTACAGAAAACTGGGGACAATGTGTCCTCTATAGAGGAGAAAATCGTTACGTTAGGAGTGAACTCAAATCACTCAAAGTTCATTTTGTGAGTGACTTTAACAGTTTGGCCTAGTTTGACAGCTACATTGTCCCCAGTTTTCTGTGGGAGAGAAAAGGAGGCGAATACTTTATGAAAATCATACCTGTCAAAATTCCTAGCCTCAAAATTTTGTCGCGAGTTGCTTTTCTCCTCTATTATTTAGATTTTTCTGTTTTTTAAATATATATTTTTTAAATTAATTTCAAATATATTTTTGCTTGCATTTGATTTTATTTATTTAGAACTAATATTCTTCATAATCCATTACTTTGTTGATAAAATGACACCAGAAAAAGTTCAATTTTGTAGAAAGTGAAGCAAAAACCAATGTTTGTGCAGAAGAAAAAAAACTTTAAATAATTTTAAGATTTGACTGCGTTTAGTAATAATTGAATCTAATATCTTTTAAGAAAATTTAGTTCGCATGAATATTTTTCAAATCGTTTAAGGTTGATCCAAGACTCATGAAGCAAATTGGACGTAGAATCGTTCAAAGGAGTCAATTTTCAAATCAAAAATTGTGTTGAGTGTTTGTTGCGTAAATGAAACTAGTTGCTAAATTTTAACTTTGAGTTTGGTTTTGACCACACCATCGTATTTGTGAGGAAATTCTATACAAGAATAACTGTTTATCTCAATGTGTTTCTTTTGGTTCACGAGATATTTGTATTTTGAATAGTCCCAGTGAGTGCGCATGTTGATTCGTTTCAGAGCAATATCCACCTGCTAGTTCCAACGCGTTAGCATATTGTAGGTAAAATTGATATATTTTGGGGTAACTATGAAAAGGAAAACATGGCGATGAAAAGTGGATCTTGTGTGATAGTGAGATCAAAACATATGTTAAAACAGGCGATTTTTGAAAAAGTTTAGCAACATGTGAAACATACTCTGTTTTGGACTCCGCCAATCGATTATACGTCTAATTTTCTTCAAAATGAATCCTGGATTAACCTACTACGGTTTGTGGTTCTCGAAATATCGTAGTTTGAAAATGGAGGTTATTACAATTTTCACGAAAAAAATGATACTTTGTGGAGGTGCCAAAAAGGAGGGGGTGGTCCGATTTGGTAGATAATCGAGAGTCTTGCCTGTTTTGATGGTATCAATAGCTACATCAAATTTGAGCTTGATCAGAAAAAGTTAACCGTTTTCGACTTAGAATCAGTTTTTCAAAGTAATTGGTACTTGAGAAAATTTAATTTCTAATCCAAATTTGTAATAATTTTTCATGTTTTGGAATAGTTTTGATTACAGAGTAGGGTGGCAATAAAAAAAATCGATATCAGGGATACCCTCTGATTTGATTCCTTAGGCAAAAATAAGTATCTGTGCGAATGTTGAGCCAAAAAGGTTTAAGGTTAAGGGGTCGCTTTTTATCGTTGAAGTTTATATGGGGAAAATCGCAAAAATGTATGCAGAAAAACATCGTTTCAGTATTTTTCTGCCAGGTGGCACGGGTATCACCCAAAATTTTGTGGGATTCTTGTAGGAAATTTAATATCCTAAAGGGTGCAAAACGATCCGAGTTGATCCTGATTTTTGGTGATTTTTGTAAGTAAAAAGTATTTTCTTATATACTTCTTATATATCCTTTGTTTACTTTTAAGTATATAAGCCGATTTCTTTTCATCGCATTGCTAATAACTCATCAGGATCAACTCGGATCTTCATGTACCCTTTGACAAAGTTGTAGGGAATTAAATTCCTACAAGAATCTCACACTTGGACAATTTTGGGCGAGACCTGTGCCACCAGCTGCCAAAATCCTGAAGCGATGTTTTTCCCCATACATTTCCCGATTTTTCCCATATAAACTTCAACGATAAAAAGCGACCTTTTATCATTATCCGATTTGGCTCTAAATTGGCACAGTTACTTATTATTGCATAAAGAATCGATCCAGGGGGTATCTCCTGAGATTTTCCAAAATTTTAAATTACTTATAGATAGCCTACAAGACATATTTTTTAAAAAAAAGTGAACAATTTCGTGACGTCACAATGCCGGAATGTGTCGTATGTATTTTTATTGCAACGTTACATTATGATTTTTTTTTACACTTGTGTCAAACATTCTTTACCGGCCCACCACCTCTTCAGAAATATCGGAAATATTGGCCAGCAAAACAGATTTTGTACCACTGGTAAAAACCAAGTTCGATATTATGTTGATGCCCCAGCTGCTGCTCAACCATCTGATATTTACCTTTCCACTTGTTACTGCTCTTCACTCCAAACAAACACAACTTGATAAGCCTGGAGTTGTAAAATTTATGTTCTTTCACATACTGTCACGAAGGGAGAAAAGCATTTTGACAACTGCAACTAAATCATGCCATCTATCAAGCGCGATCCCCTCCCAGGGGAACCCTTTTGCTAAGCTACTTACCACACATTTGCCTCCTTCCCGGAAAAAGGGCAAAATGAAAAGAAACCTACCCCGTTTTTCCCCTTGGTGTTTTTGAAAATCAGCATTTCCGTAGAAAAAAGAGGATTTTTCCCGTCACCGTCGCTCGTGCCAACGGGACGACATGTTTGACAGGCTATCCCCCTTCTTCCCTGGTCACAGTCACGTGCACTTTCCCTCCACCGAAGAACAACAACTGTTTATGAACAACAACGTTGTTGCAAAAGCTCAAAAGCACCACACCTCCCTTCCCCCCAAAAGTGAGCCAAAAGTGTGCAAATTGGATTACAGCGGCGGGGGTGCGCACATAATTCAAAAATTTTCAACCCTCGCTGAAACCATAAATAACAAGTTTGACTCTTTCGGAAACACATGCTCTCGCAACGAGTCACGGGTGGGTGCGTGTATCGCAAGTGAGTGTGGGTAACGTCATGATTCGAAATCCGGACACTTAGTAGCATATCATTTTTGTTATAGCTGGCAAAAAATCATGTAATAAGTTGGAAATGTAGAAACATCATCAGGATGTAGTATAAACAGTCAGTTTCAAGAAAATGCATGCAAAATATGTCTTTTCAAACAATTTTTCATCAGAATTTCAAAATTAAAATGACTTGTTGTGCTTCGAATCCCGGACACTGATAAAAGCTGATTCGAAATCCGGACACTTTTGCTTCGAATTCCGGACACTCGATTTTACTTATGAATCGCACAAATTTGGACTGAATTGTTAGTGAATGGCATTCTTTAGGTCTCAAATAAGCTGTTAACATCACAACAATCGATATTTTATACAAAAATTTGTTAGAATTTAAGGAAATCGAAACCATAAATTTCTGCTTTGCCTTCCCGGTGCTTCGAACGCCTATGAAATATTTCAAGTGAAATGTTTCGCATTTTTGGTAAACTTATAATTTTATTGTATTTAACTGTTTTTTCATTAACTACAGCGTTCAAACAAACTTCAAATGAAAGTTGATGTTAGAATTCACCAAATAACACAGTTTTGACATTCATAATGCGAACTTATATCCAAATAATTGCTAAAACAAGATGAAGTGTCCGGGTTTCGAAGCGTCCGGGAATTCGAATCATGACGTTATGATCTTGTTTAAACGCGTGGTGCTTATGCAGTGCAGTTGGAGAGGTTCTCAATCGTAAAAAAGTAACGTTTTAATTTTTTTTTTTGATTTTCAACAATTAATGTCAGTTTGAAAAAGATCTTTAATTTTAATTTACTTTTGCTTAAATGTATTTTTCTCCTAATGAATGATAGAAAAATTATTATTTAATGATTCTTGCACCAAAATATCAGAAGGTACCGGCAAGTTGTAAGTTCTCTTCTTTTATTTTGGGCTTTCCAGCAGAAGCATTCTCTTTCTATCTCTCCTTCTTTTTTCCTAGTTCACGAACACTCGCTGAAGATTCTTTTGTTTTCTCAGAAAATCGCAATGAAAGAATGCGGGAGGTGGATTAGAAAACGACCGCACATTACGTCCCTTTAAATTGCGTAAGCAAATTTTTGGTTTATGGCGGATTTTGCTGCTACGCTATTTTTAGGAGGAATTATTGTGAATGTGGAAATGAGAGAGAAAATAAGAATGTCAAACGGAATTGAGTAAACACGACATAGAAACCTGAGAATTTTGCTTACAATTTTGCGACAGAGCTGTTAAAGTTGAGAGGTGATATTTTGGGAATAATAATTGTTGTCGATATTTTTACAGTAAAACTCTTCATAGACAAATTCATTAATTTTTCTAAGCATTCCAAATTGGGCAAAAAAACGGGTGAAAAAACGGATCTTTTGATGCCGTCAGTTTCTGCCTATCGAAAGAATTATTTTTAATGTAAAAAACTACGAAGAATCGATTGGTGGTACTATCATTAGTGGCAAATGACGGGAAGTGGTCCATTTTACCCCATCTAGCCTTTTTTAGAGTGTTTTTTATCGAATATCTTCAACTGCTGTAGTTTGCCGCACTTCTAAAGTATCTTATTTTATGTAAAAAATCACGAGAAATCAATTGGTGTCACTCTCAATGGCGGCAAATGACGGCAAGGGCCCATTTCGCCCCATTTAACCCTTTTTATGTGTTTTTCGTAAATATCTTGAATTGCTGTAGTTTCCTACAGTTTTAAAGTATGTTCTTTTATGTAGAAAATCGCGAGGAATCGATTAGTGACATTTCATTGGCGGCAAATGACAGCAAGGTCCCATTTTGCCCCAGTTACCCCTTATTTTATGTGTTTTTCGTCAATATTTTCAATTTTTTTTATTTTAATTTTCCTTTGAAAATTAACTTTTTTATGTAAAAAATCACAAGAAATCGATTGAAATGACAGCATGGGCCCATTTTGCCCCATTTAACCCTTTTAATTTGTTTTTCGTAAATATCTTGAAATGCCATAATTTCCAACAGTTTAAACGTAAATTATTTTATGTAAAAAATCACGAGGATTCGAGTGGTCGTTTAATGAGTTTTCTTTAATAGCTTGAATTGCCGTGGTTTCCCAAAGTTAAAAAAAAGTTATTTGTTACAGAAAATCACGCAGAATCTATTGGTGGCGTTCTCATTAACGGCAAACGACGAAAAGGGCCTATTTTACCATATTTACTTATTTTATGTGTTTTCTTTAGTATATTGAATTGTCGTGGTTTCCTAAACTCAAAATAAATGTTATTTTGCAGAAAATCACACGGAATCGATTGAGAACACTCTAATTTGCAGCAAACGGTGACATGGGCCCATTTTGCCCCATTTACTCCCTCTCGAGATGTTTTTCGTGAATATCTTGAACGTACTATGCATTGTGCAATAATATTCTTGTAAACTGTATAGGAAATCACGACACGTTCAATATATTGACTAAAAACACATGAAATGGGGCAAAATAGGCCCTTGTCGCCATTTGCCGTAAGTTAGAGTGTTCCCAATCGATTCCACGCGATTTTTTGTAAAAAATAACTTTTTTATAACTTTGGGAAACCACGGCAATTCAAGATATTAAAGAAAACACTTAAAATGGGGTAGATGGGGCAAAACGGGCCTTTGCCGTCGTTTGCCATTTATGAGAACACCACCAATCGTTTCCTCATGATTTCCTTCATAAAATAACATATGTTCAAACTGTAGGAAATAATGTAATTTCAAGATATTGATGAAATACACATTAAAAGGGGTTAAATGGGGCAAATTAGGCCCTTGCCGTCATTTGCCACAAATGAGTGTCACAAATCGATTCCTCGTGATTTTTTACATAAAATAGTAAACTTTCAAAGGGAAAAAACAACGGCAATTAAAGATATTTGCGAAAAACACATAAAATGGGGTAACTGGGGCAAAATGGGCCATTGCTGTCATTTGCTGCCAATTAAAATGTCACAAATCGATTCCAAGCGATTTTCTACATAAAATAACATTCTTTAAAACAGTAGGAAACTACAGAAATTCAAGATATTAAAGAAAAGCACATAAAAAGGGGGTAAATGGGGCAAAATGGGCCCTTCCCGTCATTTGCCGCCATTGAGAGTGTTACCAATCGATTTCTCGTGATTTTTTACATAAAATAAGATACTTTATAAGTGCGGCAAACTACGGTAGTTGAAGATTAAGAGCGAGTCCACGAACAGGGCATACCCCTTTGTATGGGACGTCGTTTGGACCTCACCAATCTGCCTGAAATTTTCAGGGGTTGTTTGTACATATAAAACTAGCATCTGGCCAAAATATGAGCACTCTAGGTCAACGGGAAGTGGGGCAAATCGGGACACAAAGTTTAAAGGTTCAAAAACGTCAAAAATCTTAAAAAGGCTTTAACTTAGACAAAATGCAATTTATTTTCAAAATTCAAAATGCATCTGAAAGGGCTTAAAAAATGCAACAAAATGCAGGATAGAGCATCCCAATTGGTTAAATCTAAAGGGAGTTATTGGCATTTTAGTGAAAATTTTTCATAATTTTCAAACTCAAATAAAAAAGTGTTCCATCCAGATATCAACTCGGTTCGACCTGCAGCTTGTAGGGGATATCTGGGACTACCATCTAAGACTGAGAACGCTTTGGGTAAGGCAGTTTAACATATTAAATATACACTTTTACTTTTAGTGATTTTTTTGGTTGTAAATTTTTGCTCGGGGGACCCCTTAGATCCCATTTTCTGGTGATAATTTTATCATATTCGTGTTTCTGAGACAATTTCACAATAGAAACATGCATAAAAATGTTTATTTTGATCCATTTTAACCCTTTAAAAAAAAAAGTTAAAAAAAATCTTCGATTCACATTTATTGAAAATCAAGCTCGTTTCCAAGGATACTAGATGACACCAGAAAAAGCAGCTTTTTATTTTTTTTTGAACAATTTTTTTTAAAGGGTTAAAATGGATCAAAATAAACATTTTTATGCATGTTTCTATTGTGAAATTGTCTCAGAAACACGAATATGATAAAATTATCACCGGAAAATGGGATCTAAGGGGTCCCCCGAGCAAAAATTTACAACCAAAAAAATCACTAAAAGTAAAAGTGTATATTTAATATGTTAAACTGCCTTACCCAAAGCGTTCTCAGTCTTAGATGGTAGTCCCAGATGTCCCCTACAAGCTGCAGGTCGAACCGAGTTGATATCTGGATGGAACACTTTTTTATTTGAGTTTGAAAATTATGCATTTTTTTCACTAAAATGCCAATAACTCCCTTTAGATTTAACCAATTGGGATGCTCTATCCTGCATTTTGTTGCATTTTTTAAGCCCTTTCAGATGCATTTTGAATTTTGAAAATAAATTGCATTTTGTCTAAGTTATAGCCTTTTTAAGATTTTTGACGTTTTTGAACCTTTAAACTTTGTGTCCCGATTTGCCCCACTTCCCGTTGACCTAGAGTGCTCATATTTTGGCCAGATGCTGCTTTTATATGTACAAACAACCCCTTAAAATTTCAGGCAGATTGGTGGGGTCGATGCGAGATGGGTATGCTTTGCTCGTGGACTCGCTCTTAAAGATATTCGAGTAAAATACCCTAAAAAAGGCAAAATGGGTTAAAATGGACCACTTCCCGTCATTTTCTGCTGATAAGAGTACCACCAATTGGTAATCCTCGTAATTTTTTCTATTAAAAATTATATTTTTGATAGGCAGAAACTGACGGCATCAAAAGATCCGTTTTTCACCCGTTTTTGCCCACTGTGATTGATTCAAAAGAAAATCCCATGGGCTTGATTGGAAAAACAAAATAAAAAACCCAATTTTTCCATTTGAAAACATTTATCCTGAAAAAAGATCAATTCATGTGCTTGTATTTTTAATCAAAATAAATTTCTCCACAAATCTAGAGTACTTTCTCAAAGGTCCTATGTACCATGAGTAAATTTGAAAGTTGTATTTTTTAAGACCTCTTTTATGTTGTAATTTTACCTAAATTAAGGCTGAAAAAGTGACATAATTATAATTAAATATTTTCAGAGGTAAAATTACACATTTTTTCTGACATAAAAGATTATATGACCTTTTGAAAGGTAATTGAAAAATCTACTCTGTTTTCGAACCCCTGCCCAAAAGTTCCTGCCTCCAGAAAGTGCGCAGCGCGAGTGTCACGAAAAAAAAAATCCTCGACGAATCCTCTTATCTGATGCCATACTGACAACCCTTGTGGGCCGTTTGCACAGCAGCAGAGCGATGGCCTTCTTCCCCTGCCGTCACACTGTTGTCGTTGTGTAGCTACCAGAAGATTAAGTTTTCATCAAGTCTGAGGCAGCACCACGAAGCGAACTCAACTCACTTGTGTAAGGATTCACGTATGGCACTGACTGCATGACTGCATGAGGAGAGGAGAAAAAATAATATTTTGCTATGCTGAGCTTCTTGGGGGCCGTAAATATGATTAGGAAGTTCCGGTGAACCGCTCGGAAAGATGTGTACAAACTTTTGCATCCGTTGTGTGGGAAAGGGTTGGTTGAAAAAGAGAAACAATGCTCCATCATAGTCAGACTTATTTTGTTTGAAAGTTGACAAACTTGAAGATTGTAAAAAAAGTATGTCTGAAACAACTGAATCTTTAACGTAAACTGGGGTGACATTGATAAGTTGAAGATTTGTTTGAAATATGAAAAATATGAATTAAATACAAATAGAATGCAACATCGATCTTCTCGAGGTCAAGGGTTCTGAGATCAACACCACTACCGCTGGAGATCAACCAACGACGGGGCAGGTCTACGTGGGACGTGTGAAGACTCGTCAATCTAAGAAGAGAGCTAGGAAGGCTCACCACAAGCGTGGAAAGCGTTGAATTTATACTGTTATTCGATTTGCTAAATAAATAAATTCAAATAAGTAACTTTTTCGTTTAACACTATAGAATCATATCATCAACTATAATTCTGAAAACATTGATAAATAGGTAACATAAATACTATCAATGTGTCATGCTTTTCCCAATGAAAATGAGTTCGAAACGGAAAACGGACTGCATTATCGGATTCTTTAGACAATTTTTCACTATGTAGGGGAGAGTGGGGAGACTTGATCTCTTTTTTTGTATCGCACATAACTCTGTCAATTTCTCACAAAACTATGAACTTTTTGCATGAATTGAAAGCTTAAACATTCAACTATGATTGACTGATAAGGGTATTTAATCAGATAAACTCTTCGAGTGATGCCAATCATTTGAAAAAATATTTTAAATCAGCATTTTCAAAATGGCAGGGGTAACTTGATCCCCCTTTCAACATTTTGAAGAAATGTTAAGCAAAATGTTTGTTATTCATGCCAGCTTTTATTTTTTTATAAGTTACAGCAATTTTACATAAAACTTGTACGTTTGTGTTCAAAATATAACAGGTTTAGCATGTTAAATATTTAAAAACTTAAAATACCGTAAGTGGCATTGGGTATGGGGGGTGAGATTGGGTCAAAGTATTTTTTTACGGATTTTACCATTTCTTAGGTAGGGGAAGGTGGGGCAAGACGATCATATGGGGCAAGAGGAACAATCGCTCGTAAGGCCGTAATTTTTACAATTTTGATTATTTCCAGAATGAGGAATTGTTGCTAGCAAGAATACAACAGAATTGGATTTCCTCGAAATCTGCAAAACAATCCAAGTTGTTTATCACCCCTAGCAAACAGAAAACGTCGCGAATACTTGGTCTGAATAAACGGTCGCTAAACATATACATTGGATTAATTACAGGACATTGCCCATCACGGTATCACTTGAAAAAGCTAACGCGAAGTCAAACTGATATCTGTAGGCTCTGTGACTGTGAAGTAGAAACTTCAAAGCACTTACTGTGTGAGTGTGGTGCACTGATTTCAAAAAGAATTAAATTTTTCAATAAAGGGACTCTAACTCCCTCAGAAATTTATTTAGAAAATCCCACTTCGGTTGTTGACTTCATTCTTGAAGCAATGCCAAACTGGGGTATATCGCATCCTCAGTCAGTGGCGGTCACCCTAAATGGTGACTCGTCACCCTGAAAAATATGCGACAGTAATTAGGGGTACACTACAATAGATCAACTCAATGGTCGCAGTAGTCTTAAGTCCCACAAAAAAAAAAAAAAAAAAAGAATTAGCTGATTCTACTACCACATAACCGCCAAAACGACGTAAACGCCACGGGGCATTAGATTGAATGAAGTTTTTTTCAAAACCTTTGTTTCCTTATAATATTTGGAAAGTACAAAATAAGGCTTAGGGTTCGTTTAAGGCTCATTTTATCAAAATGCTATTTTTCCTAGATTAGTAGTGTCCCTACCAATGACTTGCACCTATTATAAAGCATGATTTATCTTTTGGTTGATTTTGTAGAGAGCTTTTAAAAATTCTTGTATATGTGGGGCAAGTGTACCATATGGATTTTTAGTATGGAAAAAAAATACGAATTGCTGCATCAACATATTTTAGTGTGAAAAAAATACATAAATGTTCTTAAAAACTGATAAACAATTGTTTAAAAAATTGTCTAAACATGCTATAATAATATCATAAAAATTTACTATTTATCATCTTAGTAATATTTTTTTTCGTAAAAACGGTAAAATTTTTAGTAAAATATTATTTTTTAATCTAAAAGTGAAAGAATCGTTTCAAATACATCCTAATCATTTCTTTTGCTTGTTACACTTGCCCCACTTTCCCCTACTTCTCAATGAAACTAAATTCTGTTAAAAGGGTTGTACAAGGGACACCCTAAGATGACATTGCAGAAAAATCTCGTTCCTAGAACAAATCCTGTCATTTTAGCAGCTGTCTAAAGTTGAGGTACGTTTTTGGCCAAAAATGACCTCTCGAAAAATCAATTTTTTTTTTTGATCAAAAAGTACCCAAATGTTTGAAAATCTCTACTTCAAACATTTTAGCATGTCAATACGATTCCTCGAACAAGAAACACTGTTGGATGACTTGTTTTTACCATATCTTTGTATTTGAGCATCATTTTAGTTTCATTTGACCCAATGTCACCCCCTGTGAGGGGTGAGATTGGGTCAATTTTCAAACCATTGCCATTTAAAAGGTAGAGTCCATCAAATTACACCATATTTTGGGAAAATGTTAGTAAACTATCTAAGAACAATTCTACGATAAATTTTTTTCGATGTTATTTAAGGCTGGTACAAATATTTTTAAAAGTTTTTGTCACCCCCCCCCCCTTCAAAATTGGCCCGAAAAATCAGGGGGCAAAAAAAATATTTTTACAATAAACTTCAAAATTTCGATGAAAATTCAAGTGCAACCAACTGAAGGACAAAAACTTTTTTAAATATTTGCATCGGCCTAAATTGTTTTTGTTATTAAGAAACTACGAGAGGTGTATCGTTTTTTGACCCATAGTCACCCCACGGACGGTATTCTTTTTTAGACCAAAATTGAGTATGTTTACAAAAGCTGGTTATTTTTGTTCACGAATTTTTTTTAAAAATGGTTCAAACTGCAGTAAGTTATTTACAACTATACTAAAGGAAAATATGTATGAAAATCCAGCCCAATTTATTAAGCTTGAGGCTGATTCCAGTGACTGTAAAAATGCAGGAATCAAGTCTCCGTAAACGCTCTTTTTAAAACAATTGTTTTAAAAAAAAGTATGACGATAAATTGAACGTCAAATGCTTATGGGTTTTGGAGTTGATAAGTTTATCAAACAATTTGTGTATAAAAAATATTGTTCAAATTAAATTTTTAGTGTTTTCTATACATAAAAAAAAACAAAGAAAAAAGATCTCTTGGAGGTATTTTGCAGCACTTTTTAGAAAAATGTGTGTAACTCAATCTAATTTTTTTTTTAATTTTTTTTTCTACTGTCTTTGTTTTCTACGATGAGTTTTAGTCAATTTCGAACAATGTTCTAGAACAACGCTAATTTTTAACCCACATGCTCACGACTAACATTTCAAAAGGGCGTAGTATTGAATGTTTGAACCTTTTGAAATGTTAGTCTTGATTTTTTTTTGAAAATATAGTTTTCGAAAAGATCAGAATTTTTCACGGATGTTTCATGTTTTAATATTGAAAACCGGACCATTAATTGCTAAGATATCGACGTTAGAAAATGGTGGGTTGTTTGGATGAAACACTAAGAAAACATGAATTGCCTGTTTTTAAATCTCTGCATGGCAATATCTCAGCAAAGAAAGGGTCGTATCAACAAAGTTCAAAAAAACAAAAAATAGAGAATTTTCTCAACTTTTCAAAAAAAATTTTTTTCGAAAGTGGGAAAACATGGGCACTAATTTTAACATTCCAACGCCCAAGGCTCCAAAAAAGGTGCAACGGTAACTTCAACTCAATGGTTCTCGGGCATAACTCAACCAATCATGATGATTCTTTTTTTTCAGTGATTTTTTAGGATGTCAAATCTGTGATTTTTGCGATAAAAAACATCGTTCCAACTTTTTTTTTCGCGTATAAAAAAAAATCGGCAAAAATTCCGCAGAGGCAGTCGTCACCCCGGATCTTGGTAATTCACTAAATTAACTTCTTCTAGAGATGATATATTGCATGCATTTCACTGCAAGTTTTTGAAAGCTTTGTTTGCACTTCTTGGTCAACAGCTTGCGTTCTAAGATCTCCAAGGTTAGCACAAATCCTCCCAAGATGAATCCAATGGCCAGTGCAATCCATGCCAGTATAACGTCATCCAGATTTAGAGCTAGCCAACTTTGGTGAACGATGTTGCTGGAACTTAGGTGAGGACTTCGCCGTGAGTTAAAGTATTCCCTTCTCCAGTGTGCAAATATTCCAGCCTCTTCAAAAACATCAAGTGATTGACGAAATTGTTCGTATAATGGCATCCGATGTGCCGTGTAATAACCGATGACGCCACTTCCCAGAGTTTCCTGTAGCAAACAGTAACCCCTTTGACGGCGATAGTAGTCCAGATATGGAACATGCGCCATGTAGTGCAACCAGTTGACGTCGATGTTGTACGCACTGACACCGTCCAAGTCCTGATAGTCGATGGTTCCGTTGATGACCAAATCTCCGATTTGGGGATTTTCAGCCAAGTATGGATTGTATCTGCTGTCAATTTTGACATTGATTCCCAGCTCAACTAGATCGTTCAGCGTTTTGGGAGTTTTTGATAAAGGTTTGGCGGTCATCAATGAAGTTATTTTGATTTCATAAGAGCTTAACAGGATGACAAATACAACCACCAAAATTTGAAGAAGGATTCTCTCAAAAATTCCAGTTCGGTACAAGCTGATTTGTTCGAAACCACAAATCACCAAAAGCACGGGATTGTTTCTAAACAACGATGGCTTCAGCAAGCTGATGATCTCAAGCGTGAACAGAATCGCCAGTATCAAAGCCCAAACTGAACGGGAGAACGGCATGAAGAAAATCGTCAAAATCGGGAGTGTCCTGCCTTTCGGTACAATCAGCTGGTCAATCACTGGAACGTTCGAGAAAATAATGCGACTACTTCCTCGATTGTATCCACTGAGCACGACCGAATCGATGGAAAGATCAACATCGCCCGATGCTAGGTGCCTCATGTAGCACTCGTCAAATAGTTTTGCAGAGATTGGGCAGGGATTCTTCAGCGGTTGAGCACGACCTTGAAGGTACTCTGCCGTTTCTTTAACCCAACGAACGACTGGGTCAAGCTGCATTGACCTCAATACGCCCTTATGTTGCTTCCAGGTGTAGGTTACGTTTCGACCATCCAAGTTACGAGTAGAATCCTGGAACAGCTTGTTCGGATCCGAGTAGTGCGATGAAACCTTTGCCAGCTTCCCATCAATGTCCGTCCAAATCACCAAGACCTTCCTAATATCCAGATAAACAACCTTGTTGAACTTCAACAACTTACTCAAAATCCAACTGGTGATCTCAAAGTTCCGTCGAAACCTGTAGTCGACCAGCACCAACACCTTAGTGTTCTGCTGAAAGCATTGCAGTGTGTAGAACATCGGTTCCTCGTCCCTCCACTGATTCCGTCCAACGTGCAGCACAATCAAGTTGGGGACATCCGTAAACGTTTCGCTGTTAGTCTTGAACCACTTGAACTGCCCAGCAGTGGAAAACGAACTGTTGATGAGCAACTTCGTAACGTGATCCAATCGAGGAGATGTCAGCAGTTGATGCATGATTCCGTCGAAGGAATACTTTGACGACAGGTCGCAAAACACGTACGTTTGAGTGTCTGGTTCAAAGCTTGTCAAGTGTTCGACCACGTAATGAACGTAGTTGAACAGTTCGAGCGAGGTCGAAGATGCAACGATAGCATAGCAGTAAAGCAGGAGTTCAACTTTAACTGGGAACATTGTGGCGTATGTAACCGTCAGCTCGAATAGAATGCAAATGAAAGTGTTTAGAACATTCTGGCTTTCAAGTCGATGTACATTGCGAATCACTTCAACTAAATGGAAATGTTCACATTGTACACGGAAAATGTCATGTTTGATAGATCAGAACTGAACAGATAGTCTCTATCCTACCAATCAATCCAAGTTGCATGGGAAAATTTCAAAATGGATCAATTCAATCAGATCAGCCCTTTCCCGATTCTATTTGTTATCAAAATCGAATATCAAGTACCGTTTAAATTTATTGCACTCAACAGAACGCTTGTTTCCATTGCAAACAACTTGCGTTACGTAAACCCAATCATAACCAACTGGACAAAACCGGAAAGACCCCGTCCAAGTCCATTCTCCAACTCCAACTCAACGAAAAATAGAATTATGCGATAAGTGGACGGCTCTGTGCTCTCGCAACAATACGAGCCATTTGCCATCCCGACAGCAGATCGGAATCTGTAACGGCAAAATTCGTGTTTCAAAGGCAAAAAGTGACAAACCCGAAAGTGACTGCATTTCCCCGGTCTTCCGGTCGGAAGGTGGAAAAAGCTCTGCATTATGCAGAGTGTACAAAAAATGGGGAAAATCCATCCACGGGGATGTTTATTATCGGACGGAAATCTCGCTGCCAAGTGCACTTTGCGCGATGCATTTTGCCGGCGCTTCAGAGGGTGGGAGGAATTTTTCTTTGAAATTTTGCAAGAAACGAACCTGTCGCACGCTGGGAATGCTTTTATCTGATTTCTGAGAGTCGTTTTAGGGAGGGGGTTTGAATAAAAATGACTGCTGAACAAACGAGCAGCAGAACGTCTTTTTGATCTGGCAAACATGATAATGGTCATTTCTAGGAGATTGTGGTTTCCGCCTTTTGTGGTTTGGCTCAAATGCACAAACAAGGTTTTTCTACACGCAAACGAGAAATCCGTGAGAGAGGCCCTCCCAAATCGGATTGTGCATTGTCCCACTCAAATCGGACGGAAATTACTCACGCTCAATGCGAACTTTGTAAATCACGCATACCATTACAAGAAAAGCTCAAAATATTTCGACTTTATTTCGTTAACACCATACACTCACGCGCAGTTGCATCTAACAAGTTTGTGATGTGAACATGTATGCGTTCTTGCTTAATCTGCCATACCCGCTTCCGTTGGTGTACCTTGCTCTGTGGAATGAGAGTGACAGTTCGCGTGAGCCTCCAACTTGAGAGGTTGTGTTTTTTTTGTTTTGCAACATGCCGGAACCAAAACGGGATATAATTTTGGTGAATTCTCAACCAGGAGGGAGGCAGTTGAAGCATGCAGCGTATACCAGGTAATTTTTAGCTTGCAGATTTTCCGTTAGTTTGGGGTGCTACGATTTATTCTTTTATATTTAGTAAGACTGACTTAAATTTCGCCTGTTTATTTTCAGCTCCATCACCCGGGTGCACCCGTAACTTTATCGAGACTGCAGGAAGGTTGCGGGTTGAGTTCCGTTGGCCACACCTCGACGCAGGATGGTCAAGCCGTCGACTCTGCTCGAGGGCCAACACCTTTGGAGGGCCAGATTTGATGCGGCTGGAGTTGTTGCTCCGAATAATCCCAGTCCAAAACAAGCCGTCGCAGCTGCAGCAGCCACAGCCGGTGAATGAATTTAAAGTGAAGTGAATATATTGTGATAACGTGAAAAAATTGAATAAATGATGTTTTTCGGAACTTTCTCGACTTATTTCATTTTCGGAAGAAGCATTTTTATCAGCATGACTCACTAACACACACATGAAACCTGTTCACTAACACATTGACAAAAAGGGAAAATAAATTGGCACCAATACATGTGAGAAGTTATGGATGTGTGAGTGTAAGTTCAGATGACGGCGTGAAGCTTTTTGGCTTCCTCTCCGAGGAATGCCATATAAAATCACTTGAAAATTGGCCAAAAAATTGCACTTCGATTTCTCGGAAATGGCTGAACGGATTTGGACACTTCCGGTTGCATTCGATCCCTCTTAGCTTCCGATAAGTCGCTATTGAAAATCTTCCCCGTAGCCCTTTCCTGTCAAAAGATATTTACGAAAAACGATTTGCAAAACTAAAATGGAAAAACAAAAAACGATGAAAAATTTTCAAAATTGCTTCATTTTTGCACAACTAGGTAGTCTGGAATGTCCTCCATCCACGGCTGAAACGGGACAAAAATCCATTGAAATTAGCCAAAGTTACAGCCACTTTAAGAAAACTGTTTGCATTCAGCCGCCTCCAAATCGACTAAAACGTGGCCAAAATTAACCAAAATTTCGGCATGTTGCACATTTTTGTAAAGCTTTTTCAAAACCCAATCCAATGAGATACATATCTCGACGAATTATTAGGCTTAGTCGCTAATATCTGCACTAAACTGCTATTTTTGACGATACCAATGCATTATCACATGCTGGTTCGCCCATCCGGCTAAAAAACCCAGAACTATTATACTTCACTCGAAAGCATTTTTCATCGTGCTTCGAATGTCATTTTAGGAAATAAAATTCCCTTTGTGAATCGCGTCCAGCATGCAAAGATTCCGCCGACCTCAAATCAGGTCCAGCATGGCCCCAAAAGTCGAGCGGCCGGAAGATTGCTCGAAAAACCAAGTCGAGCACCTTCCGGCCGGAAGATTGCTCGACAACGCGCAGAGAGAAAAAAAAAAACAAATCAGCTCAGAGAGCGAGCGGGAGAGAACGAGATTCGAACCCACGGCCAAAAATAAAATTCTAAGGCGCGCCCTAGCTCACTACGCCGACTCGACTCGTTGAGAAGAGTGCAACAAGAACGCGACCAACTGGTCGCAATTGGTTTACGGCAGATTATTTTATTTTGGGGGAACCCGAGTTTTGGCTTCCTCTCCGAGGAATGCCATATAAAATCACTTGAAAATTGGCCAAAAAATTGCACTTCGATTTCTCGGAAATGGCTGAACGGATTTGGACACTTCCGGTTGCATTCGATCCCTCTTAGCTTCCGATAAGTCGCTATTGAAAATCTTCCCCGTAGCCCTTTCCTGTCAAAAGATATTTACGAAAAACGATTTGCAAAACTAAAATGGAAAAACAAAAAACGATGAAAAATTTTCAAAATTGCTTCATTTTTGCACAACTAGGTAGTCTGGAATGTCCTCCATCCACGGCTGAAACGGGACAAAAATCCATTGAAATTAGCCAAAGTTACAGCCACTTTAAGAAAACTGTTTGCATTCAGCCGCCTCCAAATCGACTAAAACGTGGCCAAAATTAACCAAAATTTCGGCATGTTGCACATTTTTGTAAAGCTTTTTCAAAACCCAATCCAATGAGATACATATCTCGACGAGTTATTAGGCTTAGTCGCTAATATCTGCACTAAACTGCTATTTTTGACGATACCAATGCATTATCACATGCTGGTTCGCCCATCCGGCTAAAAAACCCAGAACTATTATACTTCACTCGAAAGCATTTTTCATCGTGCTTCGAATGTCATTTTAGGAAATAAAATTCCCTTTGTGAATCGCGTCCAGCATGCAAAGATTCCGCCGACCTCAAATCAGGTCCAGCATGGCCCCAAAAGTCGAGCGGCCGGAAGATTGCTCGAAAAACCAAGTCGAGCACCTTCCGGCCGGAAGATTGCTCGACAACGCGCAGAGAGAAAAAAAAAACAAATCAGCTCAGAGAGCGAGCGGGAGAGAACGAGATTCGAACCCACGGCCAAAAATAAAATTCTAAGGCGCGCCCTAGCTCACTACGCCGACTCGACTCGTTGAGAAGAGTGCAACAAGAACGCGACCAACTGGTCGCAATTGGTTTACGGCAGATTATTTTATTTTGGGGGAACCCGAGTTTTGGCTTCCTCTCCGAGGAATGCCATATAAAATCACTTGAAAATTGGCCAAAAAATTGCACTTCGATTTCTCGGAAATGGCTGAACGGATTTGGACACTTCCGGTTGCATTCGATCCCTCTTAGCTTCCGATAAGTCGCTATTGAAAATCTTCCCCGTAGCCCTTTCCTGTCAAAAGATATTTACGAAAAACGATTTGCAAAACTAAAATGGAAAAACAAAAAACGATGAAAAATTTTCAAAATTGCTTCATTTTTGCACAACTAGGTAGTCTGGAATGTCCTCCATCCACGGCTGAAACGGGACAAAAATCCATTGAAATTAGCCAAAGTTACAGCCACTTTAAGAAAACTGTTTGCATTCAGCCGCCTCCAAATCGACTAAAACGTGGCCAAAATTAACCAAAATTTCGGCATGTTGCACATTTTTGTAAAGCTTTTTCAAAACCCAATCCAATGAGATACATATCTCGACGAATTATTAGGCTTAGTCGCTAATATCTGCACTAAACTGCTATTTTTGACGATACCAATGCATTATCACATGCTGGTTCGCCCATCCGGCTAAAAAACCCAGAACTATTATACTTCACTCGAAAGCATTTTTCATCGTGCTTCGAATGTCATTTTAGGAAATAAAATTCCCTTTGTGAATCGCGTCCAGCATGCAAAGATTCCGCCGACCTCAAATCAGGTCCAGCATGGCCCCAAAAGTCGAGCGGCCGGAAGATTGCTCGAAAAACCAAGTCGAGCACCTTCCGGCCGGAAGATTGCTCGACAACGCGCAGAGAGAAAAAAAAAACAAATCAGCTCAGAGAGCGAGCGGGAGAGAACGAGATTCGAACCCACGGCCAAAAATAAAATTCTAAGGCGCGCCCTAGCTCACTACGCCGACTCGACTCGTTGAGAAGAGTGCAACAAGAACGCGACCAACTGGTCGCAATTGGTTTACGGCAGATTATTTTATTTTGGGGGAACCCGAGTTTTGGCTTCCTCTCCGAGGAATGCCATATAAAATCACTTGAAAATTGGCCAAAAAATTGCACTTCGATTTCTCGGAAATGGCTGAACGGATTTGGACACTTCCGGTTGCATTCGATCCCTCTTAGCTTCCGATAAGTCGCTATTGAAAATCTTCCCCGTAGCCCTTTCCTGTCAAAAGATATTTACGAAAAACGATTTGCAAAACTAAAATGGAAAAACAAAAAACGATGAAAAATTTTCAAAATTGCTTCATTTTTGCACAACTAGGTAGTCTGGAATGTCCTCCATCCACGGCTGAAACGGGACAAAAATCCATTGAAATTAGCCAAAGTTACAGCCACTTTAAGAAAACTGTTTGCATTCAGCCGCCTCCAAATCGACTAAAACGTGGCCAAAATTAACCAAAATTTCGGCATGTTGCACATTTTTGTAAAGCTTTTTCAAAACCCAATCCAATGAGATACATATCTCGACGAATTATTAGGCTTAGTCGCTAATATCTGCACTAAACTGCTATTTTTGACGATACCAATGCATTATCACATGCTGGTTCGCCCATCCGGCTAAAAAACCCAGAACTATTATACTTCACTCGAAAGCATTTTTCATCGTGCTTCGAATGTCATTTTAGGAAATAAAATTCCCTTTGTGAATCGCGTCCAGCATGCAAAGATTCCGCCGACCTCAAATCAGGTCCAGCATGGCCCCAAAAGTCGAGCGGCCGGAAGATTGCTCGAAAAACCAAGTCGAGCACCTTCCGGCCGGAAGATTGCTCGACAACGCGCAGAGAGAAAAAAAAAAACAAATCAGCTCAGAGAGCGAGCGGGAGAGAACGAGATTCGAACCCACGGCCAAAAATAAAATTCTAAGGCGCGCCCTAGCTCACTACGCCGACTCGACTCGTTGAGAAGAGTGCAACAAGAACGCGACCAACTGGTCGCAATTGGTTTACGGCAGATTATTTTATTTTGGGGGAACCCGAGTTTTGGCTTCCTCTCCGAGGAATGCCATATAAAATCACTTGAAAATTGGCCAAAAAATTGCACTTCGATTTCTCGGAAATGGCTGAACGGATTTGGACACTTCCGGTTGCATTCGATCCCTCTTAGCTTCCGATAAGTCGCTATTGAAAATCTTCCCCGTAGCCCTTTCCTGTCAAAAGATATTTACGAAAAACGATTTGCAAAACTAAAATGGAAAAACAAAAAACGATGAAAAATTTTCAAAATTGCTTCATTTTTGCACAACTAGGTAGTCTGGAATGTCCTCCATCCACGGCTGAAACGGGACAAAAATCCATTGAAATTAGCCAAAGTTACAGCCACTTTAAGAAAACTGTTTGCATTCAGCCGCCTCCAAATCGACTAAAACGTGGCCAAAATTAACCAAAATTTCGGCATGTTGCACATTTTTGTAAAGCTTTTTCAAAACCCAATCCAATGAGATACATATCTCGACGAATTATTAGGCTTAGTCGCTAATATCTGCACTAAACTGCTATTTTTGACGATACCAATGCATTATCACATGCTGGTTCGCCCATCCGGCTAAAAAACCCAGAACTATTATACTTCACTCGAAAGCATTTTTCATCGTGCTTCGAATGTCATTTTAGGAAATAAAATTCCCTTTGTGAATCGCGTCCAGCATGCAAAGATTCCGCCGACCTCAAATCAGGTCCAGCATGGCCCCAAAAGTCGAGCGGCCGGAAGATTGCTCGAAAAACCAAGTCGAGCACCTTCCGGCCGGAAGATTGCTCGACAACGCGCAGAGAGAAAAAAAAAACAAATCAGCTCAGAGAGCGAGCGGGAGAGAACGAGATTCGAACCCACGGCCAAAAATAAAATTCTAAGGCGCGCCCTAGCTCACTACGCCGACTCGACTCGTTGAGAAGAGTGCAACAAGAACGCGACCAACTGGTCGCAATTGGTTTACGGCAGATTATTTTATTTTGGGGGAACCCGAGTTTTGGCTTCCTCTCCGAGGAATGCCATATAAAATCACTTGAAAATTGGCCAAAAAATTGCACTTCGATTTCTCGGAAATGGCTGAACGGATTTGGACACTTCCGGTTGCATTCGATCCCTCTTAGCTTCCGATAAGTCGCTATTGAAAATCTTCCCCGTAGCCCTTTCCTGTCAAAAGATATTTACGAAAAACGATTTGCAAAACTAAAATGGAAAAACAAAAAACGATGAAAAATTTTCAAAATTGCTTCATTTTTGCACAACTAGGTAGTCTGGAATGTCCTCCATCCACGGCTGAAACGGGACAAAAATCCATTGAAATTAGCCAAAGTTACAGCCACTTTAAGAAAACTGTTTGCATTCAGCCGCCTCCAAATCGACTAAAACGTGGCCAAAATTAACCAAAATTTCGGCATGTTGCACATTTTTGTAAAGCTTTTTCAAAACCCAATCCAATGAGATACATATCTCGACGAGTTATTAGGCTTAGTCGCTAATATCTGCACTAAACTGCTATTTTTGACGATACCAATGCATTATCACATGCTGGTTCGCCCATCCGGCTAAAAAACCCAGAACTATTATACTTCACTCGAAAGCATTTTTCATCGTGCTTCGAATGTCATTTTAGGAAATAAAATTCCCTTTGTGAATCGCGTCCAGCATGCAAAGATTCCGCCGACCTCAAATCAGGTCCAGCATGGCCCCAAAAGTCGAGCGGCCGGAAGATTGCTCGAAAAACCAAGTCGAGCACCTTCCGGCCGGAAGATTGCTCGACAACGCGCAGAGAGAAAAAAAAAACAAATCAGCTCAGAGAGCGAGCGGGAGAGAACGAGATTCGAACCCACGGCCAAAAATAAAATTCTAAGGCGCGCCCTAGCTCACTACGCCGACTCGACTCGTTGAGAAGAGTGCAACAAGAACGCGACCAACTGGTCGCAATTGGTTTACGGCAGATTATTTTATTTTGGGGGAACCCGAGTTTTGGCTTCCTCTCCGAGGAATGCCATATAAAATCACTTGAAAATTGGCCAAAAAATTGCACTTCGATTTCTCGGAAATGGCTGAACGGATTTGGACACTTCCGGTTGCATTCGATCCCTCTTAGCTTCCGATAAGTCGCTATTGAAAATCTTCCCCGTAGCCCTTTCCTGTCAAAAGATATTTACGAAAAACGATTTGCAAAACTAAAATGGAAAAACAAAAAACGATGAAAAATTTTCAAAATTGCTTCATTTTTGCACAACTAGGTAGTCTGGAATGTCCTCCATCCACGGCTGAAACGGGACAAAAATCCATTGAAATTAGCCAAAGTTACAGCCACTTTAAGAAAACTGTTTGCATTCAGCCGCCTCCAAATCGACTAAAACGTGGCCAAAATTAACCAAAATTTCGGCATGTTGCACATTTTTGTAAAGCTTTTTCAAAACCCAATCCAATGAGATACATATCTCGACGAGTTATTAGGCTTAGTCGCTAATATCTGCACTAAACTGCTATTTTTGACGATACCAATGCATTATCACATGCTGGTTCGCCCATCCGGCTAAAAAACCCAGAACTATTATACTTCACTCGAAAGCATTTTTCATCGTGCTTCGAATGTCATTTTAGGAAATAAAATTCCCTTTGTGAATCGCGTCCAGCATGCAAAGATTCCGCCGACCTCAAATCAGGTCCAGCATGGCCCCAAAAGTCGAGCGGCCGGAAGATTGCTCGAAAAACCAAGTCGAGCACCTTCCGGCCGGAAGATTGCTCGACAACGCGCAGAGAGAAAAAAAAAACAAATCAGCTCAGAGAGCGAGCGGGAGAGAACGAGATTCGAACCCACGGCCAAAAATAAAATTCTAAGGCGCGCCCTAGCTCACTACGCCGACTCGACTCGTTGAGAAGAGTGCAACAAGAACGCGACCAACTGGTCGCAATTGGTTTACGGCAGATTATTTTATTTTGGGGGAACCCGAGTTTTGGCTTCCTCTCCGAGGAATGCCATATAAAATCACTTGAAAATTGGCCAAAAAATTGCACTTCGATTTCTCGGAAATGGCTGAACGGATTTGGACACTTCCGGTTGCATTCGATCCCTCTTAGCTTCCGATAAGTCGCTATTGAAAATCTTCCCCGTAGCCCTTTCCTGTCAAAAGATATTTACGAAAAACGATTTGCAAAACTAAAATGGAAAAACAAAAAACGATGAAAAATTTTCAAAATTGCTTCATTTTTGCACAACTAGGTAGTCTGGAATGTCCTCCATCCACGGCTGAAACGGGACAAAAATCCATTGAAATTAGCCAAAGTTACAGCCACTTTAAGAAAACTGTTTGCATTCAGCCGCCTCCAAATCGACTAAAACGTGGCCAAAATTAACCAAAATTTCGGCATGTTGCACATTTTTGTAAAGCTTTTTCAAAACCCAATCCAATGAGATACATATCTCGACGAATTATTAGGCTTAGTCGCTAATATCTGCACTAAACTGCTATTTTTGACGATACCAATGCATTATCACATGCTGGTTCGCCCATCCGGCTAAAAAACCCAGAACTATTATACTTCACTCGAAAGCATTTTTCATCGTGCTTCGAATGTCATTTTAGGAAATAAAATTCCCTTTGTGAATCGCGTCCAGCATGCAAAGATTCCGCCGACCTCAAATCAGGTCCAGCATGGCCCCAAAAGTCGAGCGGCCGGAAGATTGCTCGAAAAACCAAGTCGAGCACCTTCCGGCCGGAAGATTGCTCGACAACGCGCAGAGAGAAAAAAAAAACAAATCAGCTCAGAGAGCGAGCGGGAGAGAACGAGATTCGAACCCACGGCCAAAAATAAAATTCTAAGGCGCGCCCTAGCTCACTACGCCGACTCGACTCGTTGAGAAGAGTGCAACAAGAACGCGACCAACTGGTCGCAATTGGTTTACGGCAGATTATTTTATTTTGGGGGAACCCGAGTTTTGGCTTCCTCTCCGAGGAATGCCATATAAAATCACTTGAAAATTGGCCAAAAAATTGCACTTCGATTTCTCGGAAATGGCTGAACGGATTTGGACACTTCCGGTTGCATTCGATCCCTCTTAGCTTCCGATAAGTCGCTATTGAAAATCTTCCCCGTAGCCCTTTCCTGTCAAAAGATATTTACGAAAAACGATTTGCAAAACTAAAATGGAAAAACAAAAAACGATGAAAAATTTTCAAAATTGCTTCATTTTTGCACAACTAGGTAGTCTGGAATGTCCTCCATCCACGGCTGAAACGGGACAAAAATCCATTGAAATTAGCCAAAGTTACAGCCACTTTAAGAAAACTGTTTGCATTCAGCCGCCTCCAAATCGACTAAAACGTGGCCAAAATTAACCAAAATTTCGGCATGTTGCACATTTTTGTAAAGCTTTTTCAAAACCCAATCCAATGAGATACATATCTCGACGAATTATTAGGCTTAGTCGCTAATATCTGCACTAAACTGCTATTTTTGACGATACCAATGCATTATCACATGCTGGTTCGCCCATCCGGCTAAAAAACCCAGAACTATTATACTTCACTCGAAAGCATTTTTCATCGTGCTTCGAATGTCATTTTAGGAAATAAAATTCCCTTTGTGAATCGCGTCCAGCATGCAAAGATTCCGCCGACCTCAAATCAGGTCCAGCATGGCCCCAAAAGTCGAGCGGCCGGAAGATTGCTCGAAAAACCAAGTCGAGCACCTTCCGGCCGGAAGATTGCTCGACAACGCGCAGAGAGAAAAAAAAAAACAAATCAGCTCAGAGAGCGAGCGGGAGAGAACGAGATTCGAACCCACGGCCAAAAATAAAATTCTAAGGCGCGCCCTAGCTCACTACGCCGACTCGACTTGTTGAGAAGAGTGCAACAAGAACGCGACCAACTGGTCGCAATTGGTTTACGGCAGATTATTTTATTTTGGGGGAACCCGAGTTTTGGCTTCCTCTCCGAGGAATGCCATATAAAATCACTTGAAAATTGGCCAAAAAATTGCACTTCGATTTCTCGGAAATGGCTGAACGGATTTGGACACTTCCGGTTGCATTCGATCCCTCTTAGCTTCCGATAAGTCGCTATTGAAAATCTTCCCCGTAGCCCTTTCCTGTCAAAAGATATTTACGAAAAACGATTTGCAAAACTAAAATGGAAAAACAAAAAACGATGAAAAATTTTCAAAATTGCTTCATTTTTGCACAACTAGGTAGTCTGGAATGTCCTCCATCCACGGCTGAAACGGGACAAAAATCCATTGAAATTAGCCAAAGTTACAGCCACTTTAAGAAAACTGTTTGCATTCAGCCGCCTCCAAATCGACTAAAACGTGGCCAAAATTAACCAAAATTTCGGCATGTTGCACATTTTTGTAAAGCTTTTTCAAAACCCAATCCAATGAGATACATATCTCGACGAATTATTAGGCTTAGTCGCTAATATCTGCACTAAACTGCTATTTTTGACGATACCAATGCATTATCACATGCTGGTTCGCCCATCCGGCTAAAAAACCCAGAACTATTATACTTCACTCGAAAGCATTTTTCATCGTGCTTCGAATGTCATTTTAGGAAATAAAATTCCCTTTGTGAATCGCGTCCAGCATGCAAAGATTCCGCCGACCTCAAATCAGGTCCAGCATGGCCCCAAAAGTCGAGCGGCCGGAAGATTGCTCGAAAAACCAAGTCGAGCACCTTCCGGCCGGAAGATTGCTCGACAACGCGCAGAGAGAAAAAAAAAACAAATCAGCTCAGAGAGCGAGCGGGAGAGAACGAGATTCGAACCCACGGCCAAAAATAAAATTCTAAGGCGCGCCCTAGCTCACTACGCCGACTCGACTCGTTGAGAAGAGTGCAACAAGAACGCGACCAACTGGTCGCAATTGGTTTACGGCAGATTATTTTATTTTGGGGGAACCCGAGTTTTGGCTTCCTCTCCGAGGAATGCCATATAAAATCACTTGAAAATTGGCCAAAAAATTGCACTTCGATTTCTCGGAAATGGCTGAACGGATTTGGACACTTCCGGTTGCATTCGATCCCTCTTAGCTTCCGATAAGTCGCTATTGAAAATCTTCCCCGTAGCCCTTTCCTGTCAAAAGATATTTACGAAAAACGATTTGCAAAACTAAAATGGAAAAACAAAAAACGATGAAAAATTTTCAAAATTGCTTCATTTTTGCACAACTAGGTAGTCTGGAATGTCCTCCATCCACGGCTGAAACGGGACAAAAATCCATTGAAATTAGCCAAAGTTACAGCCACTTTAAGAAAACTGTTTGCATTCAGCCGCCTCCAAATCGACTAAAACGTGGCCAAAATTAACCAAAATTTCGGCATGTTGCACATTTTTGTAAAGCTTTTTCAAAACCCAATCCAATGAGATACATATCTCGACGAATTATTAGGCTTAGTCGCTAATATCTGCACTAAACTGCTATTTTTGACGATACCAATGCATTATCACATGCTGGTTCGCCCATCCGGCTAAAAAACCCAGAACTATTATACTTCACTCGAAAGCATTTTTCATCGTGCTTCGAATGTCATTTTAGGAAATAAAATTCCCTTTGTGAATCGCGTCCAGCATGCAAAGATTCCGCCGACCTCAAATCAGGTCCAGCATGGCCCCAAAAGTCGAGCGGCCGGAAGATTGCTCGAAAAACCAAGTCGAGCACCTTCCGGCCGGAAGATTGCTCGACAACGCGCAGAGAGAAAAAAAAAAACAAATCAGCTCAGAGAGCGAGCGGGAGAGAACGAGATTCGAACCCACGGCCAAAAATAAAATTCTAAGGCGCGCCCTAGCTCACTACGCCGACTCGACTCGTTGAGAAGAGTGCAACAAGAACGCGACCAACTGGTCGCAATTGGTTTACGGCAGATTATTTTATTTTGGGGGAACCCGAGTTTTGGCTTCCTCTCCGAGGAATGCCATATAAAATCACTTGAAAATTGGCCAAAAAATTGCACTTCGATTTCTCGGAAATGGCTGAACGGATTTGGACACTTCCGGTTGCATTCGATCCCTCTTAGCTTCCGATAAGTCGCTATTGAAAATCTTCCCCGTAGCCCTTTCCTGTCAAAAGATATTTACGAAAAACGATTTGCAAAACTAAAATGGAAAAACAAAAAACGATGAAAAATTTTCAAAATTGCTTCATTTTTGCACAACTAGGTAGTCTGGAATGTCCTCCATCCACGGCTGAAACGGGACAAAAATCCATTGAAATTAGCCAAAGTTACAGCCACTTTAAGAAAACTGTTTGCATTCAGCCGCCTCCAAATCGACTAAAACGTGGCCAAAATTAACCAAAATTTCGGCATGTTGCACATTTTTGTAAAGCTTTTTCAAAACCCAATCCAATGAGATACATATCTCGACGAATTATTAGGCTTAGTCGCTAATATCTGCACTAAACTGCTATTTTTGACGATACCAATGCATTATCACATGCTGGTTCGCCCATCCGGCTAAAAAACCCAGAACTATTATACTTCACTCGAAAGCATTTTTCATCGTGCTTCGAATGTCATTTTAGGAAATAAAATTCCCTTTGTGAATCGCGTCCAGCATGCAAAGATTCCGCCGACCTCAAATCAGGTCCAGCATGGCCCCAAAAGTCGAGCGGCCGGAAGATTGCTCGAAAAACCAAGTCGAGCACCTTCCGGCCGGAAGATTGCTCGACAACGCGCAGAGAGAAAAAAAAAAACAAATCAGCTCAGAGAGCGAGCGGGAGAGAACGAGATTCGAACCCACGGCCAAAAATAAAATTCTAAGGCGCGCCCTAGCTCACTACGCCGACTCGACTCGTTGAGAAGAGTGCAACAAGAACGCGACCAACTGGTCGCAATTGGTTTACGGCAGATTATTTTATTTTGGGGGAACCCGAGTTTTGGCTTCCTCTCCGAGGAATGCCATATAAAATCACTTGAAAATTGGCCAAAAAATTGCACTTCGATTTCTCGGAAATGGCTGAACGGATTTGGACACTTCCGGTTGCATTCGATCCCTCTTAGCTTCCGATAAGTCGCTATTGAAAATCTTCCCCGTAGCCCTTTCCTGTCAAAAGATATTTACGAAAAACGATTTGCAAAACTAAAATGGAAAAACAAAAAACGATGAAAAATTTTCAAAATTGCTTCATTTTTGCACAACTAGGTAGTCTGGAATGTCCTCCATCCACGGCTGAAACGGGACAAAAATCCATTGAAATTAGCCAAAGTTACAGCCACTTTAAGAAAACTGTTTGCATTCAGCCGCCTCCAAATCGACTAAAACGTGGCCAAAATTAACCAAAATTTCGGCATGTTGCACATTTTTGTAAAGCTTTTTCAAAACCCAATCCAATGAGATACATATCTCGACGAATTATTAGGCTTAGTCGCTAATATCTGCACTAAACTGCTATTTTTGACGATACCAATGCATTATCACATGCTGGTTCGCCCATCCGGCTAAAAAACCCAGAACTATTATACTTCACTCGAAAGCATTTTTCATCGTGCTTCGAATGTCATTTTAGGAAATAAAATTCCCTTTGTGAATCGCGTCCAGCATGCAAAGATTCCGCCGACCTCAAATCAGGTCCAGCATGGCCCCAAAAGTCGAGCGGCCGGAAGATTGCTCGAAAAACCAAGTCGAGCACCTTCCGGCCGGAAGATTGCTCGACAACGCGCAGAGAGAAAAAAAAAAACAAATCAGCTCAGAGAGCGAGCGGGAGAGAACGAGATTCGAACCCACGGCCAAAAATAAAATTCTAAGGCGCGCCCTAGCTCACTACGCCGACTCGACTCGTTGAGAAGAGTGCAACAAGAACGCGACCAACTGGTCGCAATTGGTTTACGGCAGATTATTTTATTTTGGGGGAACCCGAGTTTTGGCTTCCTCTCCGAGGAATGCCATATAAAATCACTTGAAAATTGGCCAAAAAATTGCACTTCGATTTCTCGGAAATGGCTGAACGGATTTGGACACTTCCGGTTGCATTCGATCCCTCTTAGCTTCCGATAAGTCGCTATTGAAAATCTTCCCCGTAGCCCTTTCCTGTCAAAAGATATTTACGAAAAACGATTTGCAAAACTAAAATGGAAAAACAAAAAACGATGAAAAATTTTCAAAATTGCTTCATTTTTGCACAACTAGGTAGTCTGGAATGTCCTCCATCCACGGCTGAAACGGGACAAAAATCCATTGAAATTAGCCAAAGTTACAGCCACTTTAAGAAAACTGTTTGCATTCAGCCGCCTCCAAATCGACTAAAACGTGGCCAAAATTAACCAAAATTTCGGCATGTTGCACATTTTTGTAAAGCTTTTTCAAAACCCAATCCAATGAGATACATATCTCGACGAATTATTAGGCTTAGTCGCTAATATCTGCACTAAACTGCTATTTTTGACGATACCAATGCATTATCACATGCTGGTTCGCCCATCCGGCTAAAAAACCCAGAACTATTATACTTCACTCGAAAGCATTTTTCATCGTGCTTCGAATGTCATTTTAGGAAATAAAATTCCCTTTGTGAATCGCGTCCAGCATGCAAAGATTCCGCCGACCTCAAATCAGGTCCAGCATGGCCCCAAAAGTCGAGCGGCCGGAAGATTGCTCGAAAAACCAAGTCGAGCACCTTCCGGCCGGAAGATTGCTCGACAACGCGCAGAGAGAAAAAAAAAAACAAATCAGCTCAGAGAGCGAGCGGGAGAGAACGAGATTCGAACCCACGGCCAAAAATAAAATTCTAAGGCGCGCCCTAGCTCACTACGCCGACTCGACTTGTTGAGAAGAGTGCAACAAGAACGCGACCAACTGGTCGCAATTGGTTTACGGCAGATTATTTTATTTTGGGGGAACCCGAGTTTTGGCTTCCTCTCCGAGGAATGCCATATAAAATCACTTGAAAATTGGCCAAAAAATTGCACTTCGATTTCTCGGAAATGGCTGAACGGATTTGGACACTTCCGGTTGCATTCGATCCCTCTTAGCTTCCGATAAGTCGCTATTGAAAATCTTCCCCGTAGCCCTTTCCTGTCAAAAGATATTTACGAAAAACGATTTGCAAAACTAAAATGGAAAAACAAAAAACGATGAAAAATTTTCAAAATTGCTTCATTTTTGCACAACTAGGTAGTCTGGAATGTCCTCCATCCACGGCTGAAACGGGACAAAAATCCATTGAAATTAGCCAAAGTTACAGCCACTTTAAGAAAACTGTTTGCATTCAGCCGCCTCCAAATCGACTAAAACGTGGCCAAAATTAACCAAAATTTCGGCATGTTGCACATTTTTGTAAAGCTTTTTCAAAACCCAATCCAATGAGATACATATCTCGACGAATTATTAGGCTTAGTCGCTAATATCTGCACTAAACTGCTATTTTTGACGATACCAATGCATTATCACATGCTGGTTCGCCCATCCGGCTAAAAAACCCAGAACTATTATACTTCACTCGAAAGCATTTTTCATCGTGCTTCGAATGTCATTTTAGGAAATAAAATTCCCTTTGTGAATCGCGTCCAGCATGCAAAGATTCCGCCGACCTCAAATCAGGTCCAGCATGGCCCCAAAAGTCGAGCGGCCGGAAGATTGCTCGAAAAACCAAGTCGAGCACCTTCCGGCCGGAAGATTGCTCGACAACGCGCAGAGAGAAAAAAAAAAACAAATCAGCTCAGAGAGCGAGCGGGAGAGAACGAGATTCGAACCCACGGCCAAAAATAAAATTCTAAGGCGCGCCCTAGCTCACTACGCCGACTCGACTCGTTGAGAAGAGTGCAACAAGAACGCGACCAACTGGTCGCAATTGGTTTACGGCAGATTATTTTATTTTGGGGGAACCCGAGTTTTGGCTTCCTCTCCGAGGAATGCCATATAAAATCACTTGAAAATTGGCCAAAAAATTGCACTTCGATTTCTCGGAAATGGCTGAACGGATTTGGACACTTCCGGTTGCATTCGATCCCTCTTAGCTTCCGATAAGTCGCTATTGAAAATCTTCCCCGTAGCCCTTTCCTGTCAAAAGATATTTACGAAAAACGATTTGCAAAACTAAAATGGAAAAACAAAAAACGATGAAAAATTTTCAAAATTGCTTCATTTTTGCACAACTAGGTAGTCTGGAATGTCCTCCATCCACGGCTGAAACGGGACAAAAATCCATTGAAATTAGCCAAAGTTACAGCCACTTTAAGAAAACTGTTTGCATTCAGCCGCCTCCAAATCGACTAAAACGTGGCCAAAATTAACCAAAATTTCGGCATGTTGCACATTTTTGTAAAGCTTTTTCAAAACCCAATCCAATGAGATACATATCTCGACGAATTATTAGGCTTAGTCGCTAATATCTGCACTAAACTGCTATTTTTGACGATACCAATGCATTATCACATGCTGGTTCGCCCATCCGGCTAAAAAACCCAGAACTATTATACTTCACTCGAAAGCATTTTTCATCGTGCTTCGAATGTCATTTTAGGAAATAAAATTCCCTTTGTGAATCGCGTCCAGCATGCAAAGATTCCGCCGACCTCAAATCAGGTCCAGCATGGCCCCAAAAGTCGAGCGGCCGGAAGATTGCTCGAAAAACCAAGTCGAGCACCTTCCGGCCGGAAGATTGCTCGACAACGCGCAGAGAGAAAAAAAAAAACAAATCAGCTCAGAGAGCGAGCGGGAGAGAACGAGATTCGAACCCACGGCCAAAAATAAAATTCTAAGGCGCGCCCTAGCTCACTACGCCGACTCGACTCGTTGAGAAGAGTGCAACAAGAACGCGACCAACTGGTCGCAATTGGTTTACGGCAGATTATTTTATTTTGGGGGAACCCGAGTTTTGGCTTCCTCTCCGAGGAATGCCATATAAAATCACTTGAAAATTGGCCAAAAAATTGCACTTCGATTTCTCGGAAATGGCTGAACGGATTTGGACACTTCCGGTTGCATTCGATCCCTCTTAGCTTCCGATAAGTCGCTATTGAAAATCTTCCCCGTAGCCCTTTCCTGTCAAAAGATATTTACGAAAAACGATTTGCAAAACTAAAATGGAAAAACAAAAAACGATGAAAAATTTTCAAAATTGCTTCATTTTTGCACAACTAGGTAGTCTGGAATGTCCTCCATCCACGGCTGAAACGGGACAAAAATCCATTGAAATTAGCCAAAGTTACAGCCACTTTAAGAAAACTGTTTGCATTCAGCCGCCTCCAAATCGACTAAAACGTGGCCAAAATTAACCAAAATTTCGGCATGTTGCACATTTTTGTAAAGCTTTTTCAAAACCCAATCCAATGAGATACATATCTCGACGAATTATTAGGCTTAGTCGCTAATATCTGCACTAAACTGCTATTTTTGACGATACCAATGCATTATCACATGCTGGTTCGCCCATCCGGCTAAAAAACCCAGAACTATTATACTTCACTCGAAAGCATTTTTCATCGTGCTTCGAATGTCATTTTAGGAAATAAAATTCCCTTTGTGAATCGCGTCCAGCATGCAAAGATTCCGCCGACCTCAAATCAGGTCCAGCATGGCCCCAAAAGTCGAGCGGCCGGAAGATTGCTCGAAAAACCAAGTCGAGCACCTTCCGGCCGGAAGATTGCTCGACAACGCGCAGAGAGAAAAAAAAAAACAAATCAGCTCAGAGAGCGAGCGGGAGAGAACGAGATTCGAACCCACGGCCAAAAATAAAATTCTAAGGCGCGCCCTAGCTCACTACGCCGACTCGACTCGTTGAGAAGAGTGCAACAAGAACGCGACCAACTGGTCGCAATTGGTTTACGGCAGATTATTTTATTTTGGGGGAACCCGAGTTTTGGCTTCCTCTCCGAGGAATGCCATATAAAATCACTTGAAAATTGGCCAAAAAATTGCACTTCGATTTCTCGGAAATGGCTGAACGGATTTGGACACTTCCGGTTGCATTCGATCCCTCTTAGCTTCCGATAAGTCGCTATTGAAAATCTTCCCCGTAGCCCTTTCCTGTCAAAAGATATTTACGAAAAACGATTTGCAAAACTAAAATGGAAAAACAAAAAACGATGAAAAATTTTCAAAATTGCTTCATTTTTGCACAACTAGGTAGTCTGGAATGTCCTCCATCCACGGCTGAAACGGGACAAAAATCCATTGAAATTAGCCAAAGTTACAGCCACTTTAAGAAAACTGTTTGCATTCAGCCGCCTCCAAATCGACTAAAACGTGGCCAAAATTAACCAAAATTTCGGCATGTTGCACATTTTTGTAAAGCTTTTTCAAAACCCAATCCAATGAGATACATATCTCGACGAATTATTAGGCTTAGTCGCTAATATCTGCACTAAACTGCTATTTTTGACGATACCAATGCATTATCACATGCTGGTTCGCCCATCCGGCTAAAAAACCCAGAACTATTATACTTCACTCGAAAGCATTTTTCATCGTGCTTCGAATGTCATTTTAGGAAATAAAATTCCCTTTGTGAATCGCGTCCAGCATGCAAAGATTCCGCCGACCTCAAATCAGGTCCAGCATGGCCCCAAAAGTCGAGCGGCCGGAAGATTGCTCGAAAAACCAAGTCGAGCACCTTCCGGCCGGAAGATTGCTCGACAACGCGCAGAGAGAAAAAAAAAAACAAATCAGCTCAGAGAGCGAGCGGGAGAGAACGAGATTCGAACCCACGGCCAAAAATAAAATTCTAAGGCGCGCCCTAGCTCACTACGCCGACTCGACTCGTTGAGAAGAGTGCAACAAGAACGCGACCAACTGGTCGCAATTGGTTTACGGCAGATTATTTTATTTTGGGGGAACCCGAGTTTTGGCTTCCTCTCCGAGGAATGCCATATAAAATCACTTGAAAATTGGCCAAAAAATTGCACTTCGATTTCTCGGAAATGGCTGAACGGATTTGGACACTTCCGGTTGCATTCGATCCCTCTTAGCTTCCGATAAGTCGCTATTGAAAATCTTCCCCGTAGCCCTTTCCTGTCAAAAGATATTTACGAAAAACGATTTGCAAAACTAAAATGGAAAAACAAAAAACGATGAAAAATTTTCAAAATTGCTTCATTTTTGCACAACTAGGTAGTCTGGAATGTCCTCCATCCACGGCTGAAACGGGACAAAAATCCATTGAAATTAGCCAAAGTTACAGCCACTTTAAGAAAACTGTTTGCATTCAGCCGCCTCCAAATCGACTAAAACGTGGCCAAAATTAACCAAAATTTCGGCATGTTGCACATTTTTGTAAAGCTTTTTCAAAACCCAATCCAATGAGATACATATCTCGACGAATTATTAGGCTTAGTCGCTAATATCTGCACTAAACTGCTATTTTTGACGATACCAATGCATTATCACATGCTGGTTCGCCCATCCGGCTAAAAAACCCAGAACTATTATACTTCACTCGAAAGCATTTTTCATCGTGCTTCGAATGTCATTTTAGGAAATAAAATTCCCTTTGTGAATCGCGTCCAGCATGCAAAGATTCCGCCGACCTCAAATCAGGTCCAGCATGGCCCCAAAAGTCGAGCGGCCGGAAGATTGCTCGAAAAACCAAGTCGAGCACCTTCCGGCCGGAAGATTGCTCGACAACGCGCAGAGAGAAAAAAAAAAACAAATCAGCTCAGAGAGCGAGCGGGAGAGAACGAGATTCGAACCCACGGCCAAAAATAAAATTCTAAGGCGCGCCCTAGCTCACTACGCCGACTCGACTCGTTGAGAAGAGTGCAACAAGAACGCGACCAACTGGTCGCAATTGGTTTACGGCAGATTATTTTATTTTGGGGGAACCCGAGTTTTGGCTTCCTCTCCGAGGAATGCCATATAAAATCACTTGAAAATTGGCCAAAAAATTGCACTTCGATTTCTCGGAAATGGCTGAACGGATTTGGACACTTCCGGTTGCATTCGATCCCTCTTAGCTTCCGATAAGTCGCTATTGAAAATCTTCCCCGTAGCCCTTTCCTGTCAAAAGATATTTACGAAAAACGATTTGCAAAACTAAAATGGAAAAACAAAAAACGATGAAAAATTTTCAAAATTGCTTCATTTTTGCACAACTAGGTAGTCTGGAATGTCCTCCATCCACGGCTGAAACGGGACAAAAATCCATTGAAATTAGCCAAAGTTACAGCCACTTTAAGAAAACTGTTTGCATTCAGCCGCCTCCAAATCGACTAAAACGTGGCCAAAATTAACCAAAATTTCGGCATGTTGCACATTTTTGTAAAGCTTTTTCAAAACCCAATCCAATGAGATACATATCTCGACGAATTATTAGGCTTAGTCGCTAATATCTGCACTAAACTGCTATTTTTGACGATACCAATGCATTATCACATGCTGGTTCGCCCATCCGGCTAAAAAACCCAGAACTATTATACTTCACTCGAAAGCATTTTTCATCGTGCTTCGAATGTCATTTTAGGAAATAAAATTCCCTTTGTGAATCGCGTCCAGCATGCAAAGATTCCGCCGACCTCAAATCAGGTCCAGCATGGCCCCAAAAGTCGAGCGGCCGGAAGATTGCTCGAAAAACCAAGTCGAGCACCTTCCGGCCGGAAGATTGCTCGACAACGCGCAGAGAGAAAAAAAAAAACAAATCAGCTCAGAGAGCGAGCGGGAGAGAACGAGATTCGAACCCACGGCCAAAAATAAAATTCTAAGGCGCGCCCTAGCTCACTACGCCGACTCGACTCGTTGAGAAGAGTGCAACAAGAACGCGACCAACTGGTCGCAATTGGTTTACGGCAGATTATTTTATTTTGGGGGAACCCGAGTTTTGGCTTCCTCTCCGAGGAATGCCATATAAAATCACTTGAAAATTGGCCAAAAAATTGCACTTCGATTTCTCGGAAATGGCTGAACGGATTTGGACACTTCCGGTTGCATTCGATCCCTCTTAGCTTCCGATAAGTCGCTATTGAAAATCTTCCCCGTAGCCCTTTCCTGTCAAAAGATATTTACGAAAAACGATTTGCAAAACTAAAATGGAAAAACAAAAAACGATGAAAAATTTTCAAAATTGCTTCATTTTTGCACAACTAGGTAGTCTGGAATGTCCTCCATCCACGGCTGAAACGGGACAAAAATCCATTGAAATTAGCCAAAGTTACAGCCACTTTAAGAAAACTGTTTGCATTCAGCCGCCTCCAAATCGACTAAAACGTGGCCAAAATTAACCAAAATTTCGGCATGTTGCACATTTTTGTAAAGCTTTTTCAAAACCCAATCCAATGAGATACATATCTCGACGAATTATTAGGCTTAGTCGCTAATATCTGCACTAAACTGCTATTTTTGACGATACCAATGCATTATCACATGCTGGTTCGCCCATCCGGCTAAAAAACCCAGAACTATTATACTTCACTCGAAAGCATTTTTCATCGTGCTTCGAATGTCATTTTAGGAAATAAAATTCCCTTTGTGAATCGCGTCCAGCATGCAAAGATTCCGCCGACCTCAAATCAGGTCCAGCATGGCCCCAAAAGTCGAGCGGCCGGAAGATTGCTCGAAAAACCAAGTCGAGCACCTTCCGGCCGGAAGATTGCTCGACAACGCGCAGAGAGAAAAAAAAAAACAAATCAGCTCAGAGAGCGAGCGGGAGAGAACGAGATTCGAACCCACGGCCAAAAATAAAATTCTAAGGCGCGCCCTAGCTCACTACGCCGACTCGACTCGTTGAGAAGAGTGCAACAAGAACGCGACCAACTGGTCGCAATTGGTTTACGGCAGATTATTTTATTTTGGGGGAACCCGAGTTTTGGCTTCCTCTCCGAGGAATGCCATATAAAATCACTTGAAAATTGGCCAAAAAATTGCACTTCGATTTCTCGGAAATGGCTGAACGGATTTGGACACTTCCGGTTGCATTCGATCCCTCTTAGCTTCCGATAAGTCGCTATTGAAAATCTTCCCCGTAGCCCTTTCCTGTCAAAAGATATTTACGAAAAACGATTTGCAAAACTAAAATGGAAAAACAAAAAACGATGAAAAATTTTCAAAATTGCTTCATTTTTGCACAACTAGGTAGTCTGGAATGTCCTCCATCCACGGCTGAAACGGGACAAAAATCCATTGAAATTAGCCAAAGTTACAGCCACTTTAAGAAAACTGTTTGCATTCAGCCGCCTCCAAATCGACTAAAACGTGGCCAAAATTAACCAAAATTTCGGCATGTTGCACATTTTTGTAAAGCTTTTTCAAAACCCAATCCAATGAGATACATATCTCGACGAATTATTAGGCTTAGTCGCTAATATCTGCACTAAACTGCTATTTTTGACGATACCAATGCATTATCACATGCTGGTTCGCCCATCCGGCTAAAAAACCCAGAACTATTATACTTCACTCGAAAGCATTTTTCATCGTGCTTCGAATGTCATTTTAGGAAATAAAATTCCCTTTGTGAATCGCGTCCAGCATGCAAAGATTCCGCCGACCTCAAATCAGGTCCAGCATGGCCCCAAAAGTCGAGCGGCCGGAAGATTGCTCGAAAAACCAAGTCGAGCACCTTCCGGCCGGAAGATTGCTCGACAACGCGCAGAGAGAAAAAAAAAAACAAATCAGCTCAGAGAGCGAGCGGGAGAGAACGAGATTCGAACCCACGGCCAAAAATAAAATTCTAAGGCGCGCCCTAGCTCACTACGCCGACTCGACTCGTTGAGAAGAGTGCAACAAGAACGCGACCAACTGGTCGCAATTGGTTTACGGCAGATTATTTTATTTTGGGGGAACCCGAGTTTTGGCTTCCTCTCCGAGGAATGCCATATAAAATCACTTGAAAATTGGCCAAAAAATTGCACTTCGATTTCTCGGAAATGGCTGAACGGATTTGGACACTTCCGGTTGCATTCGATCCCTCTTAGCTTCCGATAAGTCGCTATTGAAAATCTTCCCCGTAGCCCTTTCCTGTCAAAAGATATTTACGAAAAACGATTTGCAAAACTAAAATGGAAAAACAAAAAACGATGAAAAATTTTCAAAATTGCTTCATTTTTGCACAACTAGGTAGTCTGGAATGTCCTCCATCCACGGCTGAAACGGGACAAAAATCCATTGAAATTAGCCAAAGTTACAGCCACTTTAAGAAAACTGTTTGCATTCAGCCGCCTCCAAATCGACTAAAACGTGGCCAAAATTAACCAAAATTTCGGCATGTTGCACATTTTTGTAAAGCTTTTTCAAAACCCAATCCAATGAGATACATATCTCGACGAATTATTAGGCTTAGTCGCTAATATCTGCACTAAACTGCTATTTTTGACGATACCAATGCATTATCACATGCTGGTTCGCCCATCCGGCTAAAAAACCCAGAACTATTATACTTCACTCGAAAGCATTTTTCATCGTGCTTCGAATGTCATTTTAGGAAATAAAATTCCCTTTGTGAATCGCGTCCAGCATGCAAAGATTCCGCCGACCTCAAATCAGGTCCAGCATGGCCCCAAAAGTCGAGCGGCCGGAAGATTGCTCGAAAAACCAAGTCGAGCACCTTCCGGCCGGAAGATTGCTCGACAACGCGCAGAGAGAAAAAAAAAACAAATCAGCTCAGAGAGCGAGCGGGAGAGAACGAGATTCGAACCCACGGCCAAAAATAAAATTCTAAGGCGCGCCCTAGCTCACTACGCCGACTCGACTCGTTGAGAAGAGTGCAACAAGAACGCGACCAACTGGTCGCAATTGGTTTACGGCAGATTATTTTATTTTGGGGGAACCCGAGTTTTGGCTTCCTCTCCGAGGAATGCCATATAAAATCACTTGAAAATTGGCCAAAAAATTGCACTTCGATTTCTCGGAAATGGCTGAACGGATTTGGACACTTCCGGTTGCATTCGATCCCTCTTAGCTTCCGATAAGTCGCTATTGAAAATCTTCCCCGTAGCCCTTTCCTGTCAAAAGATATTTACGAAAAACGATTTGCAAAACTAAAATGGAAAAACAAAAAACGATGAAAAATTTTCAAAATTGCTTCATTTTTGCACAACTAGGTAGTCTGGAATGTCCTCCATCCACGGCTGAAACGGGACAAAAATCCATTGAAATTAGCCAAAGTTACAGCCACTTTAAGAAAACTGTTTGCATTCAGCCGCCTCCAAATCGACTAAAACGTGGCCAAAATTAACCAAAATTTCGGCATGTTGCACATTTTTGTAAAGCTTTTTCAAAACCCAATCCAATGAGATACATATCTCGACGAATTATTAGGCTTAGTCGCTAATATCTGCACTAAACTGCTATTTTTGACGATACCAATGCATTATCACATGCTGGTTCGCCCATCCGGCTAAAAAACCCAGAACTATTATACTTCACTCGAAAGCATTTTTCATCGTGCTTCGAATGTCATTTTAGGAAATAAAATTCCCTTTGTGAATCGCGTCCAGCATGCAAAGATTCCGCCGACCTCAAATCAGGTCCAGCATGGCCCCAAAAGTCGAGCGGCCGGAAGATTGCTCGAAAAACCAAGTCGAGCACCTTCCGGCCGGAAGATTGCTCGACAACGCGCAGAGAGAAAAAAAAAAACAAATCAGCTCAGAGAGCGAGCGGGAGAGAACGAGATTCGAACCCACGGCCAAAAATAAAATTCTAAGGCGCGCCCTAGCTCACTACGCCGACTCGACTTGTTGAGAAGAGTGCAACAAGAACGCGACCAACTGGTCGCAATTGGTTTACGGCAGATTATTTTATTTTGGGGGAACCCGAGTTTTGGCTTCCTCTCCGAGGAATGCCATATAAAATCACTTGAAAATTGGCCAAAAAATTGCACTTCGATTTCTCGGAAATGGCTGAACGGATTTGGACACTTCCGGTTGCATTCGATCCCTCTTAGCTTCCGATAAGTCGCTATTGAAAATCTTCCCCGTAGCCCTTTCCTGTCAAAAGATATTTACGAAAAACGATTTGCAAAACTAAAATGGAAAAACAAAAAACGATGAAAAATTTTCAAAATTGCTTCATTTTTGCACAACTAGGTAGTCTGGAATGTCCTCCATCCACGGCTGAAACGGGACAAAAATCCATTGAAATTAGCCAAAGTTACAGCCACTTTAAGAAAACTGTTTGCATTCAGCCGCCTCCAAATCGACTAAAACGTGGCCAAAATTAACCAAAATTTCGGCATGTTGCACATTTTTGTAAAGCTTTTTCAAAACCCAATCCAATGAGATACATATCTCGACGAATTATTAGGCTTAGTCGCTAATATCTGCACTAAACTGCTATTTTTGACGATACCAATGCATTATCACATGCTGGTTCGCCCATCCGGCTAAAAAACCCAGAACTATTATACTTCACTCGAAAGCATTTTTCATCGTGCTTCGAATGTCATTTTAGGAAATAAAATTCCCTTTGTGAATCGCGTCCAGCATGCAAAGATTCCGCCGACCTCAAATCAGGTCCAGCATGGCCCCAAAAGTCGAGCGGCCGGAAGATTGCTCGAAAAACCAAGTCGAGCACCTTCCGGCCGGAAGATTGCTCGACAACGCGCAGAGAGAAAAAAAAAAACAAATCAGCTCAGAGAGCGAGCGGGAGAGAACGAGATTCGAACCCACGGCCAAAAATAAAATTCTAAGGCGCGCCCTAGCTCACTACGCCGACTCGACTTGTTGAGAAGAGTGCAACAAGAACGCGACCAACTGGTCGCAATTGGTTTACGGCAGATTATTTTATTTTGGGGGAACCCGAGTTTTGGCTTCCTCTCCGAGGAATGCCATATAAAATCACTTGAAAATTGGCCAAAAAATTGCACTTCGATTTCTCGGAAATGGCTGAACGGATTTGGACACTTCCGGTTGCATTCGATCCCTCTTAGCTTCCGATAAGTCGCTATTGAAAATCTTCCCCGTAGCCCTTTCCTGTCAAAAGATATTTACGAAAAACGATTTGCAAAACTAAAATGGAAAAACAAAAAACGATGAAAAATTTTCAAAATTGCTTCATTTTTGCACAACTAGGTAGTCTGGAATGTCCTCCATCCACGGCTGAAACGGGACAAAAATCCATTGAAATTAGCCAAAGTTACAGCCACTTTAAGAAAACTGTTTGCATTCAGCCGCCTCCAAATCGACTAAAACGTGGCCAAAATTAACCAAAATTTCGGCATGTTGCACATTTTTGTAAAGCTTTTTCAAAACCCAATCCAATGAGATACATATCTCGACGAATTATTAGGCTTAGTCGCTAATATCTGCACTAAACTGCTATTTTTGACGATACCAATGCATTATCACATGCTGGTTCGCCCATCCGGCTAAAAAACCCAGAACTATTATACTTCACTCGAAAGCATTTTTCATCGTGCTTCGAATGTCATTTTAGGAAATAAAATTCCCTTTGTGAATCGCGTCCAGCATGCAAAGATTCCGCCGACCTCAAATCAGGTCCAGCATGGCCCCAAAAGTCGAGCGGCCGGAAGATTGCTCGAAAAACCAAGTCGAGCACCTTCCGGCCGGAAGATTGCTCGACAACGCGCAGAGAGAAAAAAAAAAACAAATCAGCTCAGAGAGCGAGCGGGAGAGAACGAGATTCGAACCCACGGCCAAAAATAAAATTCTAAGGCGCGCCCTAGCTCACTACGCCGACTCGACTTGTTGAGAAGAGTGCAACAAGAACGCGACCAACTGGTCGCAATTGGTTTACGGCAGATTATTTTATTTTGGGGGAACCCGAGTTTTGGCTTCCTCTCCGAGGAATGCCATATAAAATCACTTGAAAATTGGCCAAAAAATTGCACTTCGATTTCTCGGAAATGGCTGAACGGATTTGGACACTTCCGGTTGCATTCGATCCCTCTTAGCTTCCGATAAGTCGCTATTGAAAATCTTCCCCGTAGCCCTTTCCTGTCAAAAGATATTTACGAAAAACGATTTGCAAAACTAAAATGGAAAAACAAAAAACGATGAAAAATTTTCAAAATTGCTTCATTTTTGCACAACTAGGTAGTCTGGAATGTCCTCCATCCACGGCTGAAACGGGACAAAAATCCATTGAAATTAGCCAAAGTTACAGCCACTTTAAGAAAACTGTTTGCATTCAGCCGCCTCCAAATCGACTAAAACGTGGCCAAAATTAACCAAAATTTCGGCATGTTGCACATTTTTGTAAAGCTTTTTCAAAACCCAATCCAATGAGATACATATCTCGACGAATTATTAGGCTTAGTCGCTAATATCTGCACTAAACTGCTATTTTTGACGATACCAATGCATTATCACATGCTGGTTCGCCCATCCGGCTAAAAAACCCAGAACTATTATACTTCACTCGAAAGCATTTTTCATCGTGCTTCGAATGTCATTTTAGGAAATAAAATTCCCTTTGTGAATCGCGTCCAGCATGCAAAGATTCCGCCGACCTCAAATCAGGTCCAGCATGGCCCCAAAAGTCGAGCGGCCGGAAGATTGCTCGAAAAACCAAGTCGAGCACCTTCCGGCCGGAAGATTGCTCGACAACGCGCAGAGAGAAAAAAAAAAACAAATCAGCTCAGAGAGCGAGCGGGAGAGAACGAGATTCGAACCCACGGCCAAAAATAAAATTCTAAGGCGCGCCCTAGCTCACTACGCCGACTCGACTTGTTGAGAAGAGTGCAACAAGAACGCGACCAACTGGTCGCAATTGGTTTACGGCAGATTATTTTATTTTGGGGGAACCCGAGTTTTGGCTTCCTCTCCGAGGAATGCCATATAAAATCACTTGAAAATTGGCCAAAAAATTGCACTTCGATTTCTCGGAAATGGCTGAACGGATTTGGACACTTCCGGTTGCATTCGATCCCTCTTAGCTTCCGATAAGTCGCTATTGAAAATCTTCCCCGTAGCCCTTTCCTGTCAAAAGATATTTACGAAAAACGATTTGCAAAACTAAAATGGAAAAACAAAAAACGATGAAAAATTTTCAAAATTGCTTCATTTTTGCACAACTAGGTAGTCTGGAATGTCCTCCATCCACGGCTGAAACGGGACAAAAATCCATTGAAATTAGCCAAAGTTACAGCCACTTTAAGAAAACTGTTTGCATTCAGCCGCCTCCAAATCGACTAAAACGTGGCCAAAATTAACCAAAATTTCGGCATGTTGCACATTTTTGTAAAGCTTTTTCAAAACCCAATCCAATGAGATACATATCTCGACGAATTATTAGGCTTAGTCGCTAATATCTGCACTAAACTGCTATTTTTGACGATACCAATGCATTATCACATGCTGGTTCGCCCATCCGGCTAAAAAACCCAGAACTATTATACTTCACTCGAAAGCATTTTTCATCGTGCTTCGAATGTCATTTTAGGAAATAAAATTCCCTTTGTGAATCGCGTCCAGCATGCAAAGATTCCGCCGACCTCAAATCAGGTCCAGCATGGCCCCAAAAGTCGAGCGGCCGGAAGATTGCTCGAAAAACCAAGTCGAGCACCTTCCGGCCGGAAGATTGCTCGACAACGCGCAGAGAGAAAAAAAAAAACAAATCAGCTCAGAGAGCGAGCGGGAGAGAACGAGATTCGAACCCACGGCCAAAAATAAAATTCTAAGGCGCGCCCTAGCTCACTACGCCGACTCGACTCGTTGAGAAGAGTGCAACAAGAACGCGACCAACTGGTCGCAATTGGTTTACGGCAGATTATTTTATTTTGGGGGAACCCGAGTTTTGGCTTCCTCTCCGAGGAATGCCATATAAAATCACTTGAAAATTGGCCAAAAAATTGCACTTCGATTTCTCGGAAATGGCTGAACGGATTTGGACACTTCCGGTTGCATTCGATCCCTCTTAGCTTCCGATAAGTCGCTATTGAAAATCTTCCCCGTAGCCCTTTCCTGTCAAAAGATATTTACGAAAAACGATTTGCAAAACTAAAATGGAAAAACAAAAAACGATGAAAAATTTTCAAAATTGCTTCATTTTTGCACAACTAGGTAGTCTGGAATGTCCTCCATCCACGGCTGAAACGGGACAAAAATCCATTGAAATTAGCCAAAGTTACAGCCACTTTAAGAAAACTGTTTGCATTCAGCCGCCTCCAAATCGACTAAAACGTGGCCAAAATTAACCAAAATTTCGGCATGTTGCACATTTTTGTAAAGCTTTTTCAAAACCCAATCCAATGAGATACATATCTCGACGAATTATTAGGCTTAGTCGCTAATATCTGCACTAAACTGCTATTTTTGACGATACCAATGCATTATCACATGCTGGTTCGCCCATCCGGCTAAAAAACCCAGAACTATTATACTTCACTCGAAAGCATTTTTCATCGTGCTTCGAATGTCATTTTAGGAAATAAAATTCCCTTTGTGAATCGCGTCCAGCATGCAAAGATTCCGCCGACCTCAAATCAGGTCCAGCATGGCCCCAAAAGTCGAGCGGCCGGAAGATTGCTCGAAAAACCAAGTCGAGCACCTTCCGGCCGGAAGATTGCTCGACAACGCGCAGAGAGAAAAAAAAAAACAAATCAGCTCAGAGAGCGAGCGGGAGAGAACGAGATTCGAACCCACGGCCAAAAATAAAATTCTAAGGCGCGCCCTAGCTCACTACGCCGACTCGACTTGTTGAGAAGAGTGCAACAAGAACGCGACCAACTGGTCGCAATTGGTTTACGGCAGATTATTTTATTTTGGGGGAACCCGAGTTTTGGCTTCCTCTCCGAGGAATGCCATATAAAATCACTTGAAAATTGGCCAAAAAATTGCACTTCGATTTCTCGGAAATGGCTGAACGGATTTGGACACTTCCGGTTGCATTCGATCCCTCTTAGCTTCCGATAAGTCGCTATTGAAAATCTTCCCCGTAGCCCTTTCCTGTCAAAAGATATTTACGAAAAACGATTTGCAAAACTAAAATGGAAAAACAAAAAACGATGAAAAATTTTCAAAATTGCTTCATTTTTGCACAACTAGGTAGTCTGGAATGTCCTCCATCCACGGCTGAAACGGGACAAAAATCCATTGAAATTAGCCAAAGTTACAGCCACTTTAAGAAAACTGTTTGCATTCAGCCGCCTCCAAATCGACTAAAACGTGGCCAAAATTAACCAAAATTTCGGCATGTTGCACATTTTTGTAAAGCTTTTTCAAAACCCAATCCAATGAGATACATATCTCGACGAATTATTAGGCTTAGTCGCTAATATCTGCACTAAACTGCTATTTTTGACGATACCAATGCATTATCACATGCTGGTTCGCCCATCCGGCTAAAAAACCCAGAACTATTATACTTCACTCGAAAGCATTTTTCATCGTGCTTCGAATGTCATTTTAGGAAATAAAATTCCCTTTGTGAATCGCGTCCAGCATGCAAAGATTCCGCCGACCTCAAATCAGGTCCAGCATGGCCCCAAAAGTCGAGCGGCCGGAAGATTGCTCGAAAAACCAAGTCGAGCACCTTCCGGCCGGAAGATTGCTCGACAACGCGCAGAGAGAAAAAAAAAAACAAATCAGCTCAGAGAGCGAGCGGGAGAGAACGAGATTCGAACCCACGGCCAAAAATAAAATTCTAAGGCGCGCCCTAGCTCACTACGCCGACTCGACTTGTTGAGAAGAGTGCAACAAGAACGCGACCAACTGGTCGCAATTGGTTTACGGCAGATTATTTTATTTTGGGGGAACCCGAGTTTTGGCTTCCTCTCCGAGGAATGCCATATAAAATCACTTGAAAATTGGCCAAAAAATTGCACTTCGATTTCTCGGAAATGGCTGAACGGATTTGGACACTTCCGGTTGCATTCGATCCCTCTTAGCTTCCGATAAGTCGCTATTGAAAATCTTCCCCGTAGCCCTTTCCTGTCAAAAGATATTTACGAAAAACGATTTGCAAAACTAAAATGGAAAAACAAAAAACGATGAAAAATTTTCAAAATTGCTTCATTTTTGCACAACTAGGTAGTCTGGAATGTCCTCCATCCACGGCTGAAACGGGACAAAAATCCATTGAAATTAGCCAAAGTTACAGCCACTTTAAGAAAACTGTTTGCATTCAGCCGCCTCCAAATCGACTAAAACGTGGCCAAAATTAACCAAAATTTCGGCATGTTGCACATTTTTGTAAAGCTTTTTCAAAACCCAATCCAATGAGATACATATCTCGACGAATTATTAGGCTTAGTCGCTAATATCTGCACTAAACTGCTATTTTTGACGATACCAATGCATTATCACATGCTGGTTCGCCCATCCGGCTAAAAAACCCAGAACTATTATACTTCACTCGAAAGCATTTTTCATCGTGCTTCGAATGTCATTTTAGGAAATAAAATTCCCTTTGTGAATCGCGTCCAGCATGCAAAGATTCCGCCGACCTCAAATCAGGTCCAGCATGGCCCCAAAAGTCGAGCGGCCGGAAGATTGCTCGAAAAACCAAGTCGAGCACCTTCCGGCCGGAAGATTGCTCGACAACGCGCAGAGAGAAAAAAAAAAACAAATCAGCTCAGAGAGCGAGCGGGAGAGAACGAGATTCGAACCCACGGCCAAAAATAAAATTCTAAGGCGCGCCCTAGCTCACTACGCCGACTCGACTCGTTGAGAAGAGTGCAACAAGAACGCGACCAACTGGTCGCAATTGGTTTACGGCAGATTATTTTATTTTGGGGGAACCCGAGTTTTGGCTTCCTCTCCGAGGAATGCCATATAAAATCACTTGAAAATTGGCCAAAAAATTGCACTTCGATTTCTCGGAAATGGCTGAACGGATTTGGACACTTCCGGTTGCATTCGATCCCTCTTAGCTTCCGATAAGTCGCTATTGAAAATCTTCCCCGTAGCCCTTTCCTGTCAAAAGATATTTACGAAAAACGATTTGCAAAACTAAAATGGAAAAACAAAAAACGATGAAAAATTTTCAAAATTGCTTCATTTTTGCACAACTAGGTAGTCTGGAATGTCCTCCATCCACGGCTGAAACGGGACAAAAATCCATTGAAATTAGCCAAAGTTACAGCCACTTTAAGAAAACTGTTTGCATTCAGCCGCCTCCAAATCGACTAAAACGTGGCCAAAATTAACCAAAATTTCGGCATGTTGCACATTTTTGTAAAGCTTTTTCAAAACCCAATCCAATGAGATACATATCTCGACGAATTATTAGGCTTAGTCGCTAATATCTGCACTAAACTGCTATTTTTGACGATACCAATGCATTATCACATGCTGGTTCGCCCATCCGGCTAAAAAACCCAGAACTATTATACTTCACTCGAAAGCATTTTTCATCGTGCTTCGAATGTCATTTTAGGAAATAAAATTCCCTTTGTGAATCGCGTCCAGCATGCAAAGATTCCGCCGACCTCAAATCAGGTCCAGCATGGCCCCAAAAGTCGAGCGGCCGGAAGATTGCTCGAAAAACCAAGTCGAGCACCTTCCGGCCGGAAGATTGCTCGACAACGCGCAGAGAGAAAAAAAAAAACAAATCAGCTCAGAGAGCGAGCGGGAGAGAACGAGATTCGAACCCACGGCCAAAAATAAAATTCTAAGGCGCGCCCTAGCTCACTACGCCGACTCGACTCGTTGAGAAGAGTGCAACAAGAACGCGACCAACTGGTCGCAATTGGTTTACGGCAGATTATTTTATTTTGGGGGAACCCGAGTTTTGGCTTCCTCTCCGAGGAATGCCATATAAAATCACTTGAAAATTGGCCAAAAAATTGCACTTCGATTTCTCGGAAATGGCTGAACGGATTTGGACACTTCCGGTTGCATTCGATCCCTCTTAGCTTCCGATAAGTCGCTATTGAAAATCTTCCCCGTAGCCCTTTCCTGTCAAAAGATATTTACGAAAAACGATTTGCAAAACTAAAATGGAAAAACAAAAAACGATGAAAAATTTTCAAAATTGCTTCATTTTTGCACAACTAGGTAGTCTGGAATGTCCTCCATCCACGGCTGAAACGGGACAAAAATCCATTGAAATTAGCCAAAGTTACAGCCACTTTAAGAAAACTGTTTGCATTCAGCCGCCTCCAAATCGACTAAAACGTGGCCAAAATTAACCAAAATTTCGGCATGTTGCACATTTTTGTAAAGCTTTTTCAAAACCCAATCCAATGAGATACATATCTCGACGAATTATTAGGCTTAGTCGCTAATATCTGCACTAAACTGCTATTTTTGACGATACCAATGCATTATCACATGCTGGTTCGCCCATCCGGCTAAAAAACCCAGAACTATTATACTTCACTCGAAAGCATTTTTCATCGTGCTTCGAATGTCATTTTAGGAAATAAAATTCCCTTTGTGAATCGCGTCCAGCATGCAAAGATTCCGCCGACCTCAAATCAGGTCCAGCATGGCCCCAAAAGTCGAGCGGCCGGAAGATTGCTCGAAAAACCAAGTCGAGCACCTTCCGGCCGGAAGATTGCTCGACAACGCGCAGAGAGAAAAAAAAAAACAAATCAGCTCAGAGAGCGAGCGGGAGAGAACGAGATTCGAACCCACGGCCAAAAATAAAATTCTAAGGCGCGCCCTAGCTCACTACGCCGACTCGACTTGTTGAGAAGAGTGCAACAAGAACGCGACCAACTGGTCGCAATTGGTTTACGGCAGATTATTTTATTTTGGGGGAACCCGAGTTTTGGCTTCCTCTCCGAGGAATGCCATATAAAATCACTTGAAAATTGGCCAAAAAATTGCACTTCGATTTCTCGGAAATGGCTGAACGGATTTGGACACTTCCGGTTGCATTCGATCCCTCTTAGCTTCCGATAAGTCGCTATTGAAAATCTTCCCCGTAGCCCTTTCCTGTCAAAAGATATTTACGAAAAACGATTTGCAAAACTAAAATGGAAAAACAAAAAACGATGAAAAATTTTCAAAATTGCTTCATTTTTGCACAACTAGGTAGTCTGGAATGTCCTCCATCCACGGCTGAAACGGGACAAAAATCCATTGAAATTAGCCAAAGTTACAGCCACTTTAAGAAAACTGTTTGCATTCAGCCGCCTCCAAATCGACTAAAACGTGGCCAAAATTAACCAAAATTTCGGCATGTTGCACATTTTTGTAAAGCTTTTTCAAAACCCAATCCAATGAGATACATATCTCGACGAATTATTAGGCTTAGTCGCTAATATCTGCACTAAACTGCTATTTTTGACGATACCAATGCATTATCACATGCTGGTTCGCCCATCCGGCTAAAAAACCCAGAACTATTATACTTCACTCGAAAGCATTTTTCATCGTGCTTCGAATGTCATTTTAGGAAATAAAATTCCCTTTGTGAATCGCGTCCAGCATGCAAAGATTCCGCCGACCTCAAATCAGGTCCAGCATGGCCCCAAAAGTCGAGCGGCCGGAAGATTGCTCGAAAAACCAAGTCGAGCACCTTCCGGCCGGAAGATTGCTCGACAACGCGCAGAGAGAAAAAAAAAAACAAATCAGCTCAGAGAGCGAGCGGGAGAGAACGAGATTCGAACCCACGGCCAAAAATAAAATTCTAAGGCGCGCCCTAGCTCACTACGCCGACTCGACTTGTTGAGAAGAGTGCAACAAGAACGCGACCAACTGGTCGCAATTGGTTTACGGCAGATTATTTTATTTTGGGGGAACCCGAGTTTTGGCTTCCTCTCCGAGGAATGCCATATAAAATCACTTGAAAATTGGCCAAAAAATTGCACTTCGATTTCTCGGAAATGGCTGAACGGATTTGGACACTTCCGGTTGCATTCGATCCCTCTTAGCTTCCGATAAGTCGCTATTGAAAATCTTCCCCGTAGCCCTTTCCTGTCAAAAGATATTTACGAAAAACGATTTGCAAAACTAAAATGGAAAAACAAAAAACGATGAAAAATTTTCAAAATTGCTTCATTTTTGCACAACTAGGTAGTCTGGAATGTCCTCCATCCACGGCTGAAACGGGACAAAAATCCATTGAAATTAGCCAAAGTTACAGCCACTTTAAGAAAACTGTTTGCATTCAGCCGCCTCCAAATCGACTAAAACGTGGCCAAAATTAACCAAAATTTCGGCATGTTGCACATTTTTGTAAAGCTTTTTCAAAACCCAATCCAATGAGATACATATCTCGACGAATTATTAGGCTTAGTCGCTAATATCTGCACTAAACTGCTATTTTTGACGATACCAATGCATTATCACATGCTGGTTCGCCCATCCGGCTAAAAAACCCAGAACTATTATACTTCACTCGAAAGCATTTTTCATCGTGCTTCGAATGTCATTTTAGGAAATAAAATTCCCTTTGTGAATCGCGTCCAGCATGCAAAGATTCCGCCGACCTCAAATCAGGTCCAGCATGGCCCCAAAAGTCGAGCGGCCGGAAGATTGCTCGAAAAACCAAGTCGAGCACCTTCCGGCCGGAAGATTGCTCGACAACGCGCAGAGAGAAAAAAAAAAACAAATCAGCTCAGAGAGCGAGCGGGAGAGAACGAGATTCGAACCCACGGCCAAAAATAAAATTCTAAGGCGCGCCCTAGCTCACTACGCCGACTCGACTTGTTGAGAAGAGTGCAACAAGAACGCGACCAACTGGTCGCAATTGGTTTACGGCAGATTATTTTATTTTGGGGGAACCCGAGTTTTGGCTTCCTCTCCGAGGAATGCCATATAAAATCACTTGAAAATTGGCCAAAAAATTGCACTTCGATTTCTCGGAAATGGCTGAACGGATTTGGACACTTCCGGTTGCATTCGATCCCTCTTAGCTTCCGATAAGTCGCTATTGAAAATCTTCCCCGTAGCCCTTTCCTGTCAAAAGATATTTACGAAAAACGATTTGCAAAACTAAAATGGAAAAACAAAAAACGATGAAAAATTTTCAAAATTGCTTCATTTTTGCACAACTAGGTAGTCTGGAATGTCCTCCATCCACGGCTGAAACGGGACAAAAATCCATTGAAATTAGCCAAAGTTACAGCCACTTTAAGAAAACTGTTTGCATTCAGCCGCCTCCAAATCGACTAAAACGTGGCCAAAATTAACCAAAATTTCGGCATGTTGCACATTTTTGTAAAGCTTTTTCAAAACCCAATCCAATGAGATACATATCTCGACGAATTATTAGGCTTAGTCGCTAATATCTGCACTAAACTGCTATTTTTGACGATACCAATGCATTATCACATGCTGGTTCGCCCATCCGGCTAAAAAACCCAGAACTATTATACTTCACTCGAAAGCATTTTTCATCGTGCTTCGAATGTCATTTTAGGAAATAAAATTCCCTTTGTGAATCGCGTCCAGCATGCAAAGATTCCGCCGACCTCAAATCAGGTCCAGCATGGCCCCAAAAGTCGAGCGGCCGGAAGATTGCTCGAAAAACCAAGTCGAGCACCTTCCGGCCGGAAGATTGCTCGACAACGCGCAGAGAGAAAAAAAAAACCAAATCAGCTCACCTATATCTCTCTTTATCTACTAACTATCAACTCACCCCCTTCCAAAAAAACCAAACACCTTATCTCCCAATCACCCAATCCTACACTCCACTAAATATAATCATTTCAACCCATAACTCTCCCCCTATTACTCCAAATTAAAACTTCCTAAAATAAACAAAATTTTTTCACCCTATAAAAATTCAACACACCTCTTCCTCCACAAACAACCCAATCACCAATTCCAAAACCAATCACCAACTAAAACACTTAACATTCTCCATACCTTAAAATTACCCAACCTTAATCCAACTCACCACAAATAACCTAACCCTACTCACAATCAAAAAACCTAATCCCAAACCATAACCCCCTCAAAAACCTCAAAACTTAACAATCCCCCCACCACTTCACCACCCCAACCCCCTAATCCCCCCAAAACCCCCCCCCAATCAACCCAAAAATCCCCCACTTATACATTCATACCACCCCACCCTCATCCCCCTTTCCCAACCACCCCTATACCAAACTCCCCCCTAAAACAGCCCACCTATAAGGAAACACTGTTTGCCATAGCCGCTCCAAATCGACTAAAACGTGGCCAAAATTAACCAAAATTTCGGCATGTTGCACATTTTTGTAAAGCTTTTTCAAAACCCAATCCAATGAGATACATATCTCGACGAGTTATTAGGCTTAGTCGCTAATATCTGCACTAAACTGCTATTTTTGACGATACCAATGCATTATCACATGCTGGTTCGCCCATCCGGCTAAAAAACCCAGAACTATTATACTTCACTCGAAAGCATTTTTCATCGTGCTTCGAATGTCATTTTAGGAAATAAAATTCCCTTTGTGAATCGCGTCCAGCATGCAAAGATTCCGCCGACCTCAAATCAGGTCCAGCATGGCCCCAAAAGTCGAGCGGCCGGAAGATTGCTCGAAAAACCAAGTCGAGCACCTTCCGGCCGGAAGATTGCTCGACAACGCGCAGAGAGAAAAAAAAAAACAAATCAGCTCAGAGAGCGAGCGGGAGAGAACGAGATTCGAACCCACGGCCAAAAATAAAATTCTAAGGCGCGCCCTAGCTCACTACGCCGACTCGACTTGTTGAGAAGAGTGCAACAAGAACGCGACCAACTGGTCGCAATTGGTTTACGGCAGATTATTTTATTTTGGGGGAACCCGAGTTTTGGCTTCCTCTCCGAGGAATGCCATATAAAATCACTTGAAAATTGGCCAAAAAATTGCACTTCGATTTCTCGGAAATGGCTGAACGGATTTGGACACTTCCGGTTGCATTCGATCCCTCTTAGCTTCCGATAAGTCGCTATTGAAAATCTTCCCCGTAGCCCTTTCCTGTCAAAAGATATTTACGAAAAACGATTTGCAAAACTAAAATGGAAAAACAAAAAACGATGAAAAATTTTCAAAATTGCTTCATTTTTGCACAACTAGGTAGTCTGGAATGTCCTCCATCCACGGCTGAAACGGGACAAAAATCCATTGAAATTAGCCAAAGTTACAGCCACTTTAAGAAAACTGTTTGCATTCAGCCGCCTCCAAATCGACTAAAACGTGGCCAAAATTAACCAAAATTTCGGCATGTTGCACATTTTTGTAAAGCTTTTTCAAAACCCAATCCAATGAGATACATATCTCGACGAATTATTAGGCTTAGTCGCTAATATCTGCACTAAACTGCTATTTTTGACGATACCAATGCATTATCACATGCTGGTTCGCCCATCCGGCTAAAAAACCCAGAACTATTATACTTCACTCGAAAGCATTTTTCATCGTGCTTCGAATGTCATTTTAGGAAATAAAATTCCCTTTGTGAATCGCGTCCAGCATGCAAAGATTCCGCCGACCTCAAATCAGGTCCAGCATGGCCCCAAAAGTCGAGCGGCCGGAAGATTGCTCGAAAAACCAAGTCGAGCACCTTCCGGCCGGAAGATTGCTCGACAACGCGCAGAGAGAAAAAAAAAAACAAATCAGCTCAGAGAGCGAGCGGGAGAGAACGAGATTCGAACCCACGGCCAAAAATAAAATTCTAAGGTGCGCCCTAGCTCACTACGCCGACTCGACTCGTTGAGAAGAGTGCAACAAGAACGCGACCAACTGGTCGCAATTGGTTTACGGCAGATTATTTTATTTTGGGGGAACCCGAGTTTTGGCTTCCTCTCCGAGGAATGCCATATAAAATCACTTGAAAATTGGCCAAAAAATTGCACTTCGATTTCTCGGAAATGGCTGAACGGATTTGGACACTTCCGGTTGCATTCGATCCCTCTTAGCTTCCGATAAGTCGCTATTGAAAATCTTCCCCGTAGCCCTTTCCTGTCAAAAGATATTTACGAAAAACGATTTGCAAAACTAAAATGGAAAAACAAAAAACGATGAAAAATTTTCAAAATTGCTTCATTTTTGCACAACTAGGTAGTCTGGAATGTCCTCCATCCACGGCTGAAACGGGACAAAAATCCATTGAAATTAGCCAAAGTTACAGCCACTTTAAGAAAACTGTTTGCATTCAGCCGCCTCCAAATCGACTAAAACGTGGCCAAAATTAACCAAAATTTCGGCATGTTGCACATTTTTGTAAAGCTTTTTCAAAACCCAATCCAATGAGATACATATCTCGACGAGTTATTAGGCTTAGTCGCTAATATCTGCACTAAACTGCTATTTTTGACGATACCAATGCATTATCACATGCTGGTTCGCCCATCCGGCTAAAAAACCCAGAACTATTATACTTCACTCGAAAGCATTTTTCATCGTGCTTCGAATGTCATTTTAGGAAATAAAATTCCCTTTGTGAATCGCGTCCAGCACGCTAAGATTCTGTCGTCCCTAAATCAGGACCAGAATAGCCTCAAAAGTCGAGCGGCCGGAAGATTGCTCGAAAAACCAAGTCGAGCACCTTCCGGCCGGAAGATTGCTCGACAACGCGCAGAGAGAAAAAAAAAAACAAATCAGCTCAGAGAGCGAGCGGGAGAGAACGAGATTCGAACCCACGGCCAAAAATAAAATTCTAAGGCGCGCCCTAGCTCACTACGCCGACTCGACTCGTTGAGAAGAGTGCAACAAGAACGCGACCAACTGGTCGCAATTGGTTTACGGCAGATTATTTTATTTTGGGGGAACCCGAGTTTTGGCTTCCTCTCCGAGGAATGCCATATAAAATCACTTGAAAATTGGCCAAAAAATTGCACTTCGATTTCTCGGAAATGGCTGAACGGATTTGGACACTTCCGGTTGCATTCGATCCCTCTTAGCTTCCGATAAGTCGCTATTGAAAATCTTCCCCGTAGCCCTTTCCTGTCAAAAGATATTTACGAAAAACGATTTGCAAAACTAAAATGGAAAAACAAAAAACGATGAAAAATTTTCAAAATTGCTTCATTTTTGCACAACTAGGTAGTCTGGAATGTCCTCCATCCACGGCTGAAACGGGACAAAAATCCATTGAAATTAGCCAAAGTTACAGCCACTTTAAGAAAACTGTTTGCATTCAGCCGCCTCCAAATCGACTAAAACGTGGCCAAAATTAACCAAAATTTCGGCATGTTGCACATTTTTGTAAAGCTTTTTCAAAACCCAATCCAATGAGATACATATCTCGACGAATTATTAGGCTTAGTCGCTAATATCTGCACTAAACTGCTATTTTTGACGATACCAATGCATTATCACATGCTGGTTCGCCCATCCGGCTAAAAAACCCAGAACTATTATACTTCACTCGAAAGCATTTTTCATCGTGCTTCGAATGTCATTTTAGGAAATAAAATTCCCTTTGTGAATCGCGTCCAGCATGCAAAGATTCCGCCGACCTCAAATCAGGTCCAGCATGGCCCCAAAAGTCGAGCGGCCGGAAGATTGCTCGAAAAACCAAGTCGAGCACCTTCCGGCCGGAAGATTGCTCGACAACGCGCAGAGAGAAAAAAAAAACAAATCAGCTCAGAGAGCGAGCGGGAGAGAACGAGATTCGAACCCACGGCCAAAAATAAAATTCTAAGGCGCGCCCTAGCTCACTACGCCAACTCGACTCGTTGAGAAGAGTGCAACAAGAACGCGACCAACTGGTCGCAATTGGTTTACGGCAGATTATTTTATTTTGGGGGAACCCGAGTTTTGGCTTCCTCTCCGAGGAATGCCATATAAAATCACTTGAAAATTGGCCAAAAAATTGCACTTCGATTTCTCGGAAATGGCTGAACGGATTTGGACACTTCCGGTTGCATTCGATCCCTCTTAGCTTCCGATAAGTCGCTATTGAAAATCTTCCCCGTAGCCCTTTCCTGTCAAAAGATATTTACGAAAAACGATTTGCAAAACTAAAATGGAAAAACAAAAAACGATGAAAAATTTTCAAAATTGCTTCATTTTTGCACAACTAGGTAGTCTGGAATGTCCTCCATCCACGGCTGAAACGGGACAAAAATCCATTGAAATTAGCCAAAGTTACAGCCACTTTAAGAAAACTGTTTGCATTCAGCCGCCTCCAAATCGACTAAAACGTGGCCAAAATTAACCAAAATTTCGGCATGTTGCACATTTTTGTAAAGCTTTTTCAAAACCCAATCCAATGAGATACATATCTCGACGAATTATTAGGCTTAGTCGCTAATATCTGCACTAAACTGCTATTTTTGACGATACCAATGCATTATCACATGCTGGTTCGCCCATCCGGCTAAAAAACCCAGAACTATTATACTTCACTCGAAAGCATTTTTCATCGTGCTTCGAATGTCATTTTAGGAAATAAAATTCCCTTTGTGAATCGCGTCCAGCATGCAAAGATTCCGCCGACCTCAAATCAGGTCCAGCATGGCCCCAAAAGTCGAGCGGCCGGAAGATTGCTCGAAAAACCAAGTCGAGCACCTTCCGGCCGGAAGATTGCTCGACAACGCGCAGAGAGAAAAAAAAAACAAATCAGCTCAGAGAGCGAGCGGGAGAGAACGAGATTCGAACCCACGGCCAAAAATAAAATTCTAAGGCGCGCCCTAGCTCACTACGCCGACTCGACTTGTTGAGAAGAGTGCAACAAGAACGCGACCAACTGGTCGCAATTGGTTTACGGCAGATTATTTTATTTTGGGGGAACCCGAGTTTTGGCTTCCTCTCCGAGGAATGCCATATAAAATCACTTGAAAATTGGCCAAAAAATTGCACTTCGATTTCTCGGAAATGGCTGAACGGATTTGGACACTTCCGGTTGCATTCGATCCCTCTTAGCTTCCGATAAGTCGCTATTGAAAATCTTCCCCGTAGCCCTTTCCTGTCAAAAGATATTTACGAAAAACGATTTGCAAAACTAAAATGGAAAAACAAAAAACGATGAAAAATTTTCAAAATTGCTTCATTTTTGCACAACTAGGTAGTCTGGAATGTCCTCCATCCACGGCTGAAACGGGACAAAAATCCATTGAAATTAGCCAAAGTTACAGCCACTTTAAGAAAACTGTTTGCATTCAGCCGCCTCCAAATCGACTAAAACGTGGCCAAAATTAACCAAAATTTCGGCATGTTGCACATTTTTGTAAAGCTTTTTCAAAACCCAATCCAATGAGATACATATCTCGACGAGTTATTAGGCTTAGTCGCTAATATCTGCACTAAACTGCTATTTTTGACGATACCAATGCATTATCACATGCTGGTTCGCCCATCCGGCTAAAAAACCCAGAACTATTATACTTCACTCGAAAGCATTTTTCATCGTGCTTCGAATGTCATTTTAGGAAATAAAATTCCCTTTGTGAATCGCGTCCAGCATGCAAAGATTCCGCCGACCTCAAATCAGGTCCAGCATGGCCCCAAAAGTCGAGCGGCCGGAAGATTGCTCGAAAAACCAAGTCGAGCACCTTCCGGCCGGAAGATTGCTCGACAACGCGCAGAGAGAAAAAAAAAAACAAATCAGCTCAGAGAGCGAGCGGGAGAGAACGAGATTCGAACCCACGGCCAAAAATAAAATTCTAAGGCGCGCCCTAGCTCACTACGCCGACTCGACTTGTTGAGAAGAGTGCAACAAGAACGCGACCAACTGGTCGCAATTGGTTTACGGCAGATTATTTTATTTTGGGGGAACCCGAGTTTTGGCTTCCTCTCCGAGGAATGCCATATAAAATCACTTGAAAATTGGCCAAAAAATTGCACTTCGATTTCTCGGAAATGGCTGAACGGATTTGGACACTTCCGGTTGCATTCGATCCCTCTTAGCTTCCGATAAGTCGCTATTGAAAATCTTCCCCGTAGCCCTTTCCTGTCAAAAGATATTTACGAAAAACGATTTGCAAAACTAAAATGGAAAAACAAAAAACGATGAAAAATTTTCAAAATTGCTTCATTTTTGCACAACTAGGTAGTCTGGAATGTCCTCCATCCACGGCTGAAACGGGACAAAAATCCATTGAAATTAGCCAAAGTTACAGCCACTTTAAGAAAACTGTTTGCATTCAGCCGCCTCCAAATCGACTAAAACGTGGCCAAAATTAACCAAAATTTCGGCATGTTGCACATTTTTGTAAAGCTTTTTCAAAACCCAATCCAATGAGATACATATCTCGACGAATTATTAGGCTTAGTCGCTAATATCTGCACTAAACTGCTATTTTTGACGATACCAATGCATTATCACATGCTGGTTCGCCCATCCGGCTAAAAAACCCAGAACTATTATACTTCACTCGAAAGCATTTTTCATCGTGCTTCGAATGTCATTTTAGGAAATAAAATTCCCTTTGTGAATCGCGTCCAGCATGCAAAGATTCCGCCGACCTCAAATCAGGTCCAGCATGGCCCCAAAAGTCGAGCGGCCGGAAGATTGCTCGAAAAACCAAGTCGAGCACCTTCCGGCCGGAAGATTGCTCGACAACGCGCAGAGAGAAAAAAAAAAACAAATCAGCTCAGAGAGCGAGCGGGAGAGAACGAGATTCGAACCCACGGCCAAAAATAAAATTCTAAGGTGCGCCCTAGCTCACTACGCCGACTCGACTCGTTGAGAAGAGTGCAACAAGAACGCGACCAACTGGTCGCAATTGGTTTACGGCAGATTATTTTATTTTGGGGGAACCCGAGTTTTGGCTTCCTCTCCGAGGAATGCCATATAAAATCACTTGAAAATTGGCCAAAAAATTGCACTTCGATTTCTCGGAAATGGCTGAACGGATTTGGACACTTCCGGTTGCATTCGATCCCTCTTAGCTTCCGATAAGTCGCTATTGAAAATCTTCCCCGTAGCCCTTTCCTGTCAAAAGATATTTACGAAAAACGATTTGCAAAACTAAAATGGAAAAACAAAAAACGATGAAAAATTTTCAAAATTGCTTCATTTTTGCACAACTAGGTAGTCTGGAATGTCCTCCATCCACGGCTGAAACGGGACAAAAATCCATTGAAATTAGCCAAAGTTACAGCCACTTTAAGAAAACTGTTTGCATTCAGCCGCCTCCAAATCGACTAAAACGTGGCCAAAATTAACCAAAATTTCGGCATGTTGCACATTTTTGTAAAGCTTTTTCAAAACCCAATCCAATGAGATACATATCTCGACGAGTTATTAGGCTTAGTCGCTAATATCTGCACTAAACTGCTATTTTTGACGATACCAATGCATTATCACATGCTGGTTCGCCCATCCGGCTAAAAAACCCAGAACTATTATACTTCACTCGAAAGCATTTTTCATCGTGCTTCGAATGTCATTTTAGGAAATAAAATTCCCTTTGTGAATCGCGTCCAGCACGCTAAGATTCTGTCGTCCCTAAATCAGGACCAGAATAGCCTCAAAAACGTCTTCGCCAAGCCAAGACAAGTCAAGTCATTTCGGGAAATGACAATATGTAATGTGTTCTTAGATACCTATCCATGAGCCATCGATCGACTCCGTTAGCGATACACTTTTTACCCTTTCTTAAATTTTCGCTTTAGCTGTAGAAGGTGAGAGCGGAATGCAAGGCGTGAGAAGGAGAGAGTTTACGGAAATTTTGACTCGTTTGAGCACTGCATAGGGACGTGGCGTTACATCGTGCTGCCATCTGGTTTTTTTAAGTGCAAAAGTGCTGAGTCATCGTCTAAAAATAGACGGCGTCCTATCTCGCCCAGCAAAATGAAGTCGATAAAGTAGTCGGTTTCGATAAGAAAAAGTGGAAAACGTGGTCTAAAAATAGTGACGCCATCCCCCTATGCCGTCACGGTGTAAAAACTCGCGTGCATTGCTTACACGGATTTTCGTCGACGAACATGGGCGTATTTTACTTCTACTCGGATTGAATAGCATTCGATTTAGTAAGTCTCTAGACTATATACTAAGTATTCTGCTTTCAGTCAAAAAGGATCGCAAAGTTTTTATTTTAAATTGTCTTAAAAATCCATTTTAAATCCTTTGCGGTCGTACAAAGGGTCATTGTACCCAGAAAATTAAGCTTTATCATTGTGAACAATAATATTACCAATTTAGTTGAATTTTAGAACTCAATCAACGAATCGCCTCTATATATACATGTACATTCTCAATACATTTATTTGTGTATGAACCGAGAAGAGGAAGCCCCCATTCACCTAGGTGGATTAAGTAACGTTTTTTCGTGGATTTCCCTCACAAGCATCGTGCGTTAAAACTCGCCTGTCCGAGCACGGAAGCTTTTCCCCTTCGTTTCGGGGGGGATTCCTCACGATTTTTGGCCGATCTCAGTTCTCTCTATAGGTTTTTTTTTCCTCCTTGCTAAACGAATAAAATCATTTTTCCAGCAACTCGTTTGAAAGCAAAGTTACATTCGTTTTGCTGGACTCTCTTTGACCATAGATCAAATGCTTGATTTTTCTATTTGAAATTTAACTTTATTTTGCTACACATCAAGCTTTTGTTTGTACCTGGAAGTTGGCAGCCCTACCATCGAGAGCAGAGGCTGGCGGTGTGCGATCAGCGGAATTTGAATTGATTAGTAGGTTGTTTTTATAGTAAATCGCGTGAAAAGTAGTGAAAAGATTACACAATGTGTGGATTTGCATGTGGAAAGTGAAGATTTCCTGCAGTTTAGGGAATTTGGACAGTTTTTTTTTCGCGATTTTTGTTTTCTACGCCGCTTGTTTGAGGGTTTGACAGTTCATCGCGGCGGCTTCGCTCTTGCAATTGTATTAGTGTTATGTGGGCTAGCTCGTCCAAAGGGTATTCGTTAGAAAAATCAAATAGTGCGAAAGAAATAAAAGCAGTTTGCCAAGGAATATTTTTGGAAGTGTCATCAAGCAGCGCTCAAGCAATTTCATCTGATACTGGGGAAGGTGTTTCAGATGGAGAAGAAGTACTTGGAAGATCAGCAAAGCTTGGTGGGCGGTCTGCGATTGGTTGAGGTTGGTTGGAGAACGTGGATATCGTGCTGAAGCAGCAGCTGACCAAGAATTGCCAGCATATCTGTACGCCAGGATGTGAGTCGTGTCGGCAAGAATAAGATCAAGCTCGTGTAAACCAGAAACTTGGTGAGACCTATCCAAACTGAAATTTTCACATTTTGCCTACTTTTCAACAATTATTAAATACGCGCTGATCCCTGTTTTGCCTGATGGGATTGAAACTTTAAAGATAGGTCAAGGACCCGTCTGGTTCTTGTACTATGTTTAGGCAGGGCCAGACAATGCCCAATGACCTCGGAATTGGGCCGCTAGGATCTCTGCCATTCTGAAATGGGTCATTGGGAGCAGCGCGAGGGCTGTTACCAGATAAGCTGTATCAGCACAACCCAAGTCTGATACAAACTATACTTTCCCATAATTTCGCTGCCGGCCAGCGGGTATTGGATTGGACCACACCCACCACACACACACATCAAGCTTTTGTTTGTACCTTTTTCATTGCAAACAGTTTATTCTTTGTTATAAGCCAAATGCTCATATTATTCATTCATTCAAAATCATGCCGCAAGCATAAATCCATTCAATTTTCATAAAGTCACGCATCACTTTGCGTTGACCAGACGAAACGTGAAATGGATTTATTCAGTTCAATAATTTGAGGATTTGGTATCACTCTTGAAGTGACATGCTTTTTTTCTCGACATTTAGGTTTCTAAACTTGTTTTTGTATGATTATAGTAGCATTAGTCAAGGTTCAATGTTTTGTCAAAATTAGATTAAAAAAATTACCATATTTTCCAAATCGTGAAAATAATGCTTGGCATTTGAATAAATAAATGAAATATTACACTTGAATCATGTTCTAAATTATCTCACTGAAAAGATCAGATAAAAAAATCAAAAGAGTTTAATTTTTACCAATGAATATCGAACCAGTAGTTGCATATTACTTGCAAATGTTGCACTTTATCAAAATATTTGTAATGTCGTTTTTGACTGCAAATTTGATAATGTATCTTCAAATGATTTTAGAATTATGTTTGATAATATTTCAGTTATATTTTCTAAGAGTCTAAGAGGTTCGTAATGATTCAAATGATTCAAATAACTTAAATTTTCTGCGCCAGTAAAGTAAATTTTTTTTTGTTTTCATATGATTTTTCAAAAACTTAATTTAAAATCAATAGGCAACAACTATTTAATCTGTAACGAAATATTCAAAATTTTATTCAAAATCCGAACAGAAAACAAAATAAAATTCTTTTTTTTACTTCCACGTAAATCATCAAATATTGTGCAAATTAAACAAGACTCAGAAAAAAATCTGAAATGTTCTTCAAATGTTTTTTCAAACATCAAAAAACTATCCATTAAATCTTAAATAAATCGAGTTTAAATATTTTTATTTCTTTTTAAACAAAAGAGTGGTCAAATAATAATGTATTTTCTAAATATTTTATTCTATTGTTATGCGATTAATTTTTTTTATTCTATATTCTTTATGTTTGCTTCTTCGGTAAATGATTTATTGACTCAGGAATAGACGACCGTTTCACACTGAATGTTACTTTTACATAATTGTTTGCTTTTAGATAATTTCAAAAAAAAAAATATTAATTCAATTGAAAAAAAATCTGTGAAATCTTTCAAAAACTTATCACAATAAACTTGTTCAGTAATTAGTAATTCAGTAATTCAGTAAGCATGTTTAGTAAAGTACCTTAAAAGTTATGCTAAGAAAGCCATTTTGAGGAAAGTCCGGAAGATCGTAAAAAGGGTGGTTTTTGCAAGGAAACCCGTCATGTTATACATTTTTTGAAAGGTATTCAAAAGACCTTTCAAATGAAAATCTGATAACCCCATTAAAAGTTATGACCACTTAAGTGTTATTTATACACTTTTTTTAGGTTCTCAGATATTTCAATGAAAATGATATCTGGGTCCATCATGCGACACGTCGTTAGTTAGATAACTGAAAGACCTTTCAAGTGGGCCTAAACCATCGAAAATCTGACAACCCTCTCAAAAGTTATGAGCACTTAAGTGTTATTTGTACACTTTTTGGAGGTAGGATCTCAGATATTTTGATGAAAATGAAGTCCGAATCAATCATGGGAGGATATTGAAGATCTTACAACCTTGTCAAAAAATCTGATGTCAGATTTTGTATTTGTATTTGCATTGCTATTTAGATGAAAAAATTGCATTAATGTGAAGAAGGCACCAGCCACCAGCCAGGTGGATTAAGTAACGTTTTTGGAAAAAATCAAAATTTTATTAATAGAATTAGAATACCTAATTTTTTATGTAAATTTTAATTTGCAATCGAAAAGTAATAAGGTCCCTCGTTTTCAAGACATAGCCACCGAAAGTTTGATTTCAGTGAAATATTTGCAGTTTTTTTATTATTACAAATAGTGACCATAAGTGACCATTTCTGTTTTTTTTTAAAAGTTCAGAAAATATGGTATAAATTTGTCAAAGAGACATTGAATATTGGAACTTTGGTTGCTGAAATAGAGCAGCTTTAAGAAAAAAAATCCGATTTTTTCGAAAACAATATTTTTAAAATTTTTGAGGCGAGACTACCATTTCAAAACATCCACTATTAAAAGGTGACCTTTATAAATAAAATACCAGACATTGTATTGGTACCAATTTTCAATAAAGAAAAGGCTTACTTATTTATTACACTGATCACTTGCACCCCTATCAGTTAAAGTACTGCACAACAAAAAATCACTTTACTTCCCCCGAATCGTTATTCGGCCAGTGCCTCAATCAAAGCTAATAGTGGCCCGATAATAAAACCATTAAATGGCGGCAGCGCTCACTAATGTATCCCGCCCGGACCTTGGGTCCAACGCGTCCCCGGGACGGTTAGTCGTTTCTAATTGTCATTAATTACAGCCCACTGGCAGTGAACTAGGTGTGGGGGAGGGTTCAATCATGGCCTCCGCGGAATACCTGAAATGGTGGCGGCCATCGTTCCCCCGTCCAAGTAATAGATTTCAATTTGAGCTCGCTCGACGAATATAAATTACTCGCCCGAGCTACATAATTGATATCACACGGGGTCTAGCGCTAATGAGGGCGATTTTCGATGGAAGAAAATTAATGGGACAACCGTTTGGACGTTGTTTCAGGAGGAACGGTTTCCAGATCGAATTTCTATCAAATCAAGCAGGAGAGCGTTTCTCAAAAATTAATTAGTTTTTATGTTTACTTTAAAAGTATTTTTTTCCAAAATATCAAGTCTATCGCCAAAAAAAAAAAATCTTCCGAAATACCACGTAAGTCTTTCTGTTCCTTGATTGTTCCAAACGACAAATTCAATTATTGTGCAATAATCACCCTTGGCACACTTCCTTGTTCCGTTCCTCAACTGACCAACAAGACCACCGGAAGTACTTGTGTGCATAAAACGGCGATAATTTACAAACTTTTCGGCGGGATGGCACCCAGGACTGGGGACAGCGATATGCTTGTTCCGGTGTGAGTTTGCCAGAGTGTCGTCTATCGAGCACTTTGGCCGGGAGAGATCCGCTTCAGCGGCTTTTCTATCGGGAATTTTTCCGGCAAATGATGCGAATAGAATGGTGTGAAAATCGGTGCACAAAGAATACGATTTTTTAGTTTTTTTTGCTTTTTTGCTTTTTTGCTTTTTTGCTTTTTGCTTTTTTCCTTTTTTCCTTTTTTCCTTTTTTGCTTTTTTGCTTTTTTGATTTTTTGCTTTTTTGATTTTTTGCTTTTTTGCTTTTTTGCTTTTTTGCTTTTTTGCTTTTTTGCTTTTTTGCTTTTTTTCCTTTTTTGCTTTTTTTGCTTTTTTCCTTTTTTGCTTTTTGCTTTTTTTGCTTTTTTGCTTTTTTGCTTTTTTGCTTTTTTGCTTTTTTGCTTTTTTGCTTTTTTGCTTTTTTGCTTTTTTGCTTTTTTGCTTTTTTGCTTTTTTGCTTTTTTGCTTTTTTGCTTTTTTGCTTTTTTGCTTTTTTGCTTTTTTGCTTTTTTGCTTTTTTTGCTTTTTTGCTTTTTTGCTTTTTTGCTTTTTTGCTTTTTTGCTTTTTTGCTTTTTTGCTTTTTTGCTTTTTTGCTTTTTTGCTTTTTTGCTTTTTTGCTTTTTTGCTTTTTTGCTTTTTTGCTTTTTTGCTTTTTTGCTTTTTTGCTTTTTTGCTTTTTTGCTTTTTTGCTTTTTTGCTTTTTTGCTTTTTTGCTTTTTTGCTTATTTGCTTTTTTGCTTTTTTGCTTTTTTGCTTTTTTGCTTTTTTGCTTTTTTGATTTTTTGCTTTTTTGCTTTTTTTGCGTTTTTGCTTTTTTGTTTGTTCTTTGTTTTCAAAAACCTTTTTAGAAGGTCACCGTTCCAAACATTCCTAGCTTGACATCCATCCCAACTGGCTAGTGACTTTACATTGTCACCGGAAAATCCAGACCCAAGCTATCTCTCTGGACCCTCGCGACCAGCCTTCGGGTAGTGGCGTCACTCCACGGAAAAAGCGGTTAAAAAAGTAGCATTTTGGAAATTATCTTTCACGCCACATCCTGGAACCCACTCTGCTAGACGAGGCCGCCAAGCAGACGGTTTCTGGCAGCGGACCAAATCCGAACCTCGGCCGATCGGCAGCCGGGGAAAATTATCACCGGACGACGACGGGCATTATCATAACCATTTATTCATGTGGACAGAATTAATGAAATTTTTAATACCCGGCTGAAGCCACTGCTGATGAGCTTCGGAGGATGCCAAAAAGTTTTTTCGGGGCCTCGGCCACGTGGCCAGAGTGGCGGGAAAATGCGGTTAATGTGCATAAAGATAAGGAATGCACACACACACATACACACACTTCCACCTTGGTGATTGATACTCGTAGTTTTCCCCTGCTGGCCAAACTCAGGCAGGCAGAATTTTCCTCCAAAGTCACAAAAAAGCTCTGATGCTGGAAAATGCAATGTAAACTACAACTATTTCCACGTGTTTGTGTGTGTGTGTGCCCACTGGAAAATGGGTGCAAAAGTTTGTTATTTTTCCATTTTCTCCTTTCGTTATTCTTTCTAAATAATTTATTGCTGCTTGAATTTAATATACCGTCTTCGGGAACCACCCAAGGATGCTGAGTCAAATGGGGGAAAAGGGGGGAGGGACACGTGGCCAAAGTTGAAAGAGGGAGGTACTTTGTCTTGTGCGACGGAAGACTCACTTCTTGGCCAGGACATTTGTTGGGGGGAAAACTATTTTTACTGATTTTTCTCACGTAAAATAGGAGCAATCGGGTAAAATGAGACTTTGTTTCAGAAATCAATCATAAATCATCAATCATCAATCATCAATCATCAATCATCAATCATCAATCATCAATCATCAATCATCAATCATCAATCATCAATCATCAATCATCAATCATCAATCATCAATCATCAATCATCAATCATCAATCATCAATCATCAATCATCAATCATCAATCATCAATCATCAATCATCAATCATCAATCATCAATCATCAATCATCAATCATCAATCATCAATCATCAATCATCAATCATCAATCATCAATCATCAATCATCAATCATCAATCATCAATCATCAATCATCAATCATCAATCATCAATCATCAATCATCAATCATCAATCATCAATCATCAATCATCAATCATCAATCATCAATCATCAATCATCAATCATCAATCATCAATCATCAATCATCAATCATCAATCATCAATCATCAATCATCAATTTGTCAATTTGTTAATTTGTCAATTTACAAATTTGTCAATTTGTCAATGTGTCAATTTGTCAATTTGTCAATTTGTCAATTTGTCAATTTGTCAATTTGTCAATTTGTCAATTTGTCAATTTGTCAATTTGTCAATTTGTCAATTTGTCAATTTGTCAATTTGTCAATTTGTCAATTTGTCAATTTGTCAATTTGTCAATTTGTCAATTTGTCAATTTGTCAATTTGTCAATTTGTCAATTTGTCAATTTGTCAATTTGTCAATTTGTCAATTTGTCAATTTGTCAATTTGTCAATTTGTCAATTTGTCAATTTGTCAATTTGTCAATTTGTAAATTTGTCAATTTGTCAATTTGTCAATTTGTCAATTTGTCAATTTGTCAATTTGTCAATTTGTCAATTTGTCAATTTGTCAATTTGTCAATTTGTCAATTTGTCAATTTGTCAATTTGTCAATTTGTCAATTTGTCAATTTGTCAATATGTCAATTTGTAAATTTGTCAATTTGTCAATTTGTCAATTTGTCAATTTGTCAATTTGTCAATTTGTCATTTTGTCAATTTGTCAATTTGTCAATTTGTCAATTTGTCAATTTGTCAATTTGTCAATTTGTCAATTTGTCAATTTGTCAATTTGTCAATTTGTCAATTTGTCAATTTGTCAATTTGTCAATTTGTCAATTTGTCAAATTTAACAAATTTAACAAATTTAACAAATTTAACAAATTTAACAAATTTAACAAATTTAACAAATTTAACAAATTTAACAAATTTAACAAATTTAACAAATTTAACAAATTTAACAAATTTAACAAATTTAACAAATTTAACAAATTTAACAAATTTAACAAATTTAACAAATTTAACAAATTTAACAAATTTAACAAATTTAACAAATTTAACAAATTTAACAAATTTAACAAATTTAGCAAATTTAACAAATTTAACAAATTTAACAAATTTAACAAATTTAACAAATTTAACAAATTTAACAAATTTAACAAATTTAACAAATTTAACAAATTTAACAAATTTAACAAATTTAACAAATTTAACAAATTTAACAAATTTAACAAATTTAACAAATTTAACAAATTTAACAAATTTAACAAATTTAACAAATTTAACAAATTTAACAAATTTAACATATTTAACAAATTTAACAAATTTAACAAATTTAACAAATTTAACAAATTTAACAAATTTAACAAATTTAACAAATTTAACAAATCTAACAAATCTACCAAATTTAACAAATTTAACAAATTTACCAAATTTACAAAATTTAACAAATTAAACAAATTTAACAAATTAAACAAATTAAAAAAACTAAACATATTAAACAAATTTAACAAATTTAACATAAACAAATTTAACAAATTAAACAAATTTAACAAATTTAACAAATTTAACAAATTTAACAAATTTAACAAATTTAACAAATTCAACAAATGTAACATATTTAACAAATTTAACAAATTTAACAAATTTAACAAATTTAACAAATTTAACAAATTTAACAAATTTAACAAATTTAACAAATTTAACAAATTTAACAAATTTAACAAATTTAACAAATTTAACAAATTTAACAAATTTAACAAATTTAGCAAATTCAGCATATTTTTAAAGAATTAACAATTTGTACAAATCATATGTTATTGTTTTGATTTCCTTTTAGTTTTTAGTTATTAATTTCTAGTTTTTTGTTGTTGTTTTTGATATTATACATTGTTTGGAATTTGTTTACATTTTTTTTTGTTACAGTTTGATCAGTTTTTAACCGTCTACTGCCCAATTTTTTTTCGAAATTTTTTATTTTCCCCGTGTTCAGGAGGTCATTTTGAGCAATTTTTATTCTACGAAAAACTTTACTACTCTTGTTTTATGTTTTTCTTGTTTCATTTTTAGTATTTTAATTTGCATTTATCTTGTTGAGTTTATGTTTGTTTTTGGTAGTATTTGGCCTACTCTACCACCTCCTATCATTACATTTTGCCTATCTGATTTTTTATGTTTTTACAGTAACTATTTCAATTTTTTGCATGTTTTTCACATTTTCTGCTATAAATTGGAACCATTATCATTTAAATTGTAAATAAATGCGTAGAGACATAGTCTGGGGCACTAGAAAAATTACTGCATTTTTCTTTTTACTTAAAATATAGGAAATGTTAGTAAAAAACACAGCCAAAGTTGACCTCTAAAAAATGACATTTTTAAAAACATTGGCAAAGTCACATAAAACAAGTCAAACTTCAAACTCTAAAATTTTCCAAAATTTTAAAAGTTCTTCTATCCAATGCTTTTTGAAGATCAAAAATTGGTTGAAAAATGGATTTTTGGCGATTTTTTAAATCGAAGCCCGTCTAGAGGCGGGGTTGGGTTGTAGAGGGTTAAGATGTTATTCATTATTAATTTCCAATATTTTTTCAAATTTTCCTCAGAGTGGTTGTAAAGTTTATTTTTTTCTTCGTTTTCTAGTTTGTTTTAGTTTCAAATCGTCTATTATTTTTTTCATTTGAAATGTTTGAAATATCATTGGAAATTTTCACTTTTAAGAAATTTCACCCTTCTTGCTCCGATTTCTCCTGAAGCGAGGTCTCCCCGGTGATGCTGCCATTGCAAGCGAGAGAGATGACAAATGCGAAAAGTTTTATTTAAATTTTGTAACATCACACACAGGGGGAAACCGGACAAAGATGACGATGGCCATGGCAACCGTGGTGCAGAGCTGTATAATGTATGCTGCACCGGAAGCCTCTCGGAGCTGGGGCAATTTTCGTGACGTGTGGACCGAGGTTGGAGGGGGAAATTTTATACGTAACCAAAGTGGTTTGGACGATAGAACAAGTACCTGTAAATCATTATGTCAAAGACGCTGGGAAGTACAAATAATGCATATCAAGTTGCTCTGGGAAAAGTTTTTTTGGTTATCTTTTGTGGTTCTCAGAAGCAAGGGTAGCTGGGCAAGATATTACAAATTTATTCGATATTTTACAGAAGGATGGAGAGCCACTTTTTACGGTCACTGGAGTGTCTTATGATGTGTTGAAAATGTGCAACCAAATTTCTGTTTAAAATTCCAAGCATGAATCACATGCCACATTCCAAAAACGACAAAGACATTCTGTGTGTGTATGTGGGGCGAATAGTTTACGATTGGCAACACTGCACAAGCCAAGCATTCCGCCTTCAATCTAATAAAATAAATTCTTCCAAATAAAGCACTTCACCAACCGGAAAACAAACTCTTGGAGAAACCCCTTTTCCTTCGAGCAAACAATCCAAGTTTCGGTAAAGCATGCAACCCAAGAATTTATGCGACAAAAAGTGCACCAAACCAAACACAGTTTTCCCCAAAATCCAAACGGTTGTCTGTCTGTCTGTTTGTTAGTGTTACTGTCGCCCTCCACACAAGAATTGCCAAGATTTGTGCAAGAAGGCTGCCCTGGAAATGAAGTGTGAATGCAATCGGAACGATGCTGCCTGAATAAATGATTTGGCATAAGCCGAAAAATGTATGGCTTCGTAACGAACTGCGTTTTGGCCTTAAGAACCGGCATTTTGGGACCACTTGAAGGGAAAGAATCCATTGGAGGGTGCTAAAAGTCAACGTCATTGTTGCGGAATGTAACGTTTGGACACTGATGGAATCGATAAAATAAAACTCTCAAAACTCTTTTTGTAAATTTGTGATTTGTGTAATTTGTATAGGTATACCGAGCAGCAATGCAAAGGGCTTGTAAAATCGCACTGAATATGAACTCATAATCGTCGTGCCATCCAAGCATTGTAGATATGGAAAAGTAATTTCTACAAACACACTCACGAAACAACTCAACAAACTGCCCTGCCTATCAAGCAGAGGAGCTACAGAAAAAGTTTAAGATAAATCAATATAGGAAAAATTAAAAAAAGGTAATTTCTTAGAAACTATTTGTCCGATTTTCAATTTTATAATGTGAAATTTTCTCAACTTTTTGAAACAAATATTTTCATAGTTGTTAATTCATTACTTACATTTCAAAAGGGATTTAGTCAAATTACTTTGCCCTTTGGATTTTGGAATCTGAAAATTAAAATCGGAACAATAGTTTCCAAGATGTCATCTAATCTAATCTAATCTAATCTAATCTAATCGAACACAAGCGCAGCCAGTCCGAAGAAAGCATCCGGGAAGAACTTATGGTTAGATTACGCCTCAAGTTCCTTCTTGTCATTATTAATGATTGCATTACTTTCGAGAACCCCCGAAGTGTATTACACTCATTAAAGCGGCCCGGCCTACTGCGTTGCATTAACCGCATGAGACAGATTCTATGAACGGAATCCACATTTCATAGAATCATCAGGGGAAGAAGAAGAAGCCGGGGACATACCGTACCAACCGGTTCGAGTTATTTATAGATTATAATGGTGTGTGGTGTGTAGGGGAATCGTTGGGGAAGGGATGGTTGTATTATATAGTAAATTACCTTGTGACATTACTTCACCACTACGGATTAATTCACTCAAGGGGTAATAATCCCTTGGTGGCCGAATGGCTAGAGCATCCGACTTCCAATCCAAAGGTGTGAGCTCGAATCCCACCTTTTTCTATGCGATTTTTGTTCATATTCTTCAAAGTTCAATTACAGTCGAAAAATTTCAAGTTGACCGGTCGGGAATCAAACCCTGAACCTTCCGCTTATGAGGCGGGAGCCGTAGCCATTAAGCCACGGGCCGGTCTCAATAGTTTCCAAGATGTCATCGATTGAAAATTGAGGGACAAATGGGTGGCACTTGGAAAACACATTTTTTTAATATGTATATTTTTTTTTTGCAAGGCAAAACCTTAGCAAACGAAGGTTGGATCAACAATGTTCAAAAAATTGTCGAGAATTTTCTCAGCTTTTCAAATTAATTGTTTAAGGACGAGGATGGTCACAACAGTACAGACTCGATTTTCCGAAGGTTAGTACAGGACTTCGGAGAATCGAATCATGAACCATATTATTCGATTTTTTTATTTTCTAAATTAGAGTAGTTTCAGGGTCATAGTTAATATCAACAATCAAAAATAAGACAAGGAAAAAAATAATCTTGATTCGATTGTCCGGAGAAATTTTTTTCCAAGGCCTTGAGATAATCGAGTCTGGACAGAATTTGAAAAAAGACATTGTTTTCTAAAAAATTTACCGAAAAATGGCTTCAACTCGAAAACGATGCATTTTATGAAAAAATCACAAATGGTCTTTTTGATTTCAAATTCAATTTTCACCCCAAAATTATTTTTTCAATATTTTAAAAAAATCTTTGGCCGTTGCAAATATTTCTCGAAGTTAATGTCGCCCACCCCCCCCCACCCCCCTTCAAAGTTTGTCCGAAAATCAGGGGGCAAAACAATATTTTTTTTGAAAATCTTCAAAATTTCAATGGAAATAGAAGTCTAATGGGGCTCGTTTTTAAAAATATTTTGAACTTTTATGAAAATACAATAAGCAGAACCAAAAAAACTTATTTTTCTAAAAAATAAAATTTTCGTCAATATTTAGATATTTTGAAAACTAATGATTGCAAAACAACTGGACAATGCATTTAAAAACACTTTTTTCAGCAAAATATTGAAACCGTGGCTTTTAATTTCAACTTTTGAGCTTTTTTTTATTTTTTTGCCCCCCCTTGACTTTGGTCAGAGTCGAAAGACATAAACTTAATAAAAAAATATTTGCAACGGCCTAACTTGGTGAAAAACAAAACGTCCATTGTTTCGTGATTTTTTACGCACCAAATTTCACGAAAATTTCGCGGAACGTGAAAAAATGTCAAATAACCTTGAAAATCTTATGTGCACATTACAGAAGGTACTTTATAGACTTAGTTTTATATTATTCTGCAATCACATATGCTTTTTTCACCAATTTTCAACGTGCACTAGTAAAAAATCTTTTCTCAATGTCTTTGTTCTTCTTAGTAACGAATAGAACAAGATGATCAATATATTATGAATTTTCATCAACCCTTTACCCAACAAAAATATGTTTAAATATTTCGGTTTCCTCCTTCAATAGTTTTATTAACAATTCTGAAAGCAAAAAAATAATCTGATACATAGCCTTTAAAATAAAATAAAAACTTTGACAGTTTTTGTTGGAAAATATTTAGTTGGTAATCTTTAAACACTAAAAAACAATTTTCCAAAAATAGTGGTTTGAAATACTCATGTTTCGTAAAGTTTTACATAAAAGGGAAATTTATACTAAATTTTCATATAAACTTAAAAAACAAAGTTATCAAAGTTTTAAAATCGCTTCAAGTATGTTTGAGGCACTTAAAAATAACAGACTGACAATATTTAATTAATTGCTTTATCAAAGTTCAATCAAACTTAGTAGATTAATGAGGTGTACAGACAATTTTTTGCACTAAATTTGGCACTTTTACAGGTAATTTTTTTTGTTGCAATTTTTGGCAAATAAATGTCAGAGTCGTAATGAGGACATTCTCCCGCGTTGATTGATGCATAAAAGTTGGAACTTTACTACATTTAGGGATTATAACAGCCAATGATGATTCCGTATAGGGCTGTACGGACAATTTTTTGATACACTGTAATTTACATAAGGCGTCATCCATAAAGTAGGTCACGCTCTAGGGGGAGGGGGGGGGGGTTTGAGCAAGTGTGACATTACATGTTATAAGTATAGGAAAAGCGTAACGAAGGGGGGGGGGTGTAAATTTTGGTTGATTTTAGCGCGACGTACTTTATGGATGAAGCCTAAAAAGGTTTTTTGAGTAAAAAATGGTTGAATTTAGTTACTCAGCATTAATTTCGCGAACTTCACGCTATTCACGTAATCGTGAAAATTCCCTAACCCTAATCATAAACCTACAACTTTGCCAAAGACACCAAGTCAATAAAAAATAATCCTCTCTCAAGATAAAGATTTTCGAATATTCGCAAAGCACTTTTCTATCGGCAGGCCTCAAATTTGTTTGGAGACTTGAATGAATGGCTTATTTGGATACCCCTTTCAATTTGTAATTAGATTACTTCCAGCTTGAAATCGTGATGGGTTGGGAGTTTTATGTCAAAGGAGGTATTCAAGATAAATCGTTAAAAAAATGAAAACTTAACATACTTTTAGGCATTCAAATTAAAAATAAATGCAATTTTCGCAATTTTTAAGGCCAAATTGAGTGAGAACGCAATTTTATGCATCACAGATCCCCAAAATTCGATTTAAATCCTGAGATATTCAATAAAAACCGAAAAACTTCGTTCATTTTTCTCACCCTTCGTAAAAAAAAAGTTTCAATCTTGTCGTGCTATATTACAACACTCTGAAAATCGCCGTAAGAACGACAACTGGCCAAAGGAATTTCAGGTCAGATCGCTTATAACTCGGGACGCTGGCAACCAAATTCAACCAAACTTCGGGACAATGCACAGAATGGTCAACCAAACAAAACGAGTTTGTTATTGTTTACATTGCTTGCGCTAGTTTTTGTTAATCAAGAGGTTTAACATTAAAACGCGTTTTTCTTGGAACGTCAAAAAGTGACGTGCGACAAGATAGCACGACAACGTCGAAAGGTAAAAGATCGACATGTAATTTATTGGTAATTTAGTGTACTTTTTTATGGTGAACGGTTTTTTTTTGTTTTGATTTTTTTAATATATTGTTTTTTTGACATTGCAGGATCATTATTTACAGTGTCACACTGTTTTTGCGTGTTTATCTGTGGATAGAATGACAACTTAATAAATTACTACTGCTAATAGCTAGACACTAGAACAAATGATTATCATTACCTTTTCAACTGTGTCTTGTGTCTTTATAGCAGTGAGGGTTTTTCTAGCAATACCATGCATACAATCTTGCGGCGCGTCAGTTTTAAGATGCAGCTAGAAGAAAGTAGAGTTTTCTACGGAAATTTGAATTTCCGGCAGCAACGATGAATGACCCCTTAACCTCATTCCAGATGTGCATGTTCTTACATGTTTAGTAAGAGAATGTGCGGTTTTGGTGCTTTCAGAATGTTGAAATGAACACTTTTTACCCTACTTAGAAAAAATCTGTTTAAAAAACAGAATTCCACAAAAAACAACAACTCGCAACACCAAATTAAAATATTTTTCAACCTTCAACGCCACACAATACCTACAATTTAGCGGCTTATCCGCTAATGAACCCGGTACTAAATGGAATAATCCTTTATCAAACATGGATGCATCGAAATTCACCACCAATCGAGGGGCAACAATAAACGAACCACGGGTTTAATTTGTATGCAAATCAAAGCTGCAATTTAGAATTAAATTTCACCGGAATTTGAGTTTTCCCCTCAATTGCCGATTCGGACAGGTTTTGCCGCCATTTTAGAACTGCCTGTTTTGGTGCTATTTCGATACGCTCCATCGACCTCATCAAAATATTTGTATTTATGATTGGATTCCCAATTTTCGATGGAGTAAAGGACTTCCAACCCCCCCACTGCATCACAAACATACAGGGGCAGGGAGGTTCCACCAGCTCAAAAAAGAGCACTCAGTTTTCATCATTCCATGGACGTGCAGCAGCGCGGGGAGGCTGCTGTCGAATAATATGATTAATATTTATGTGCACGTCCATTTTGGCCCACGAAAGTGGAGGTCACTCGTTTGATTAGTAAAGTTGGAAAGGTGATGGAATTTAGATTGTTGATATGAAATTGGCAGATATTTAATAATAAAATCACTTTTAATATGTAGCCAGCAAAATTCAAAAAAAAAATAGGGTCAAACAAACTCATTGTAATGAGAAAAAAATGTTCAAAAAATCGCTACAGGAGCAATCCGTAATCACTCAATGTTAATCAAATTTATTTTTTGATATTTTGTTTATTTGGCGGAAATTTTAATTATTCAAGACTCTGTATTTTGCGAACGGATTATCTGATAGAATTGATGTATTAAACAAAGTAGTTTTTTTATGGTTCAAAAATAAATAGTAAAACTTTTTAGAAAAATTGCACATTTTCTAATTACCAAAATTATCGAAACTCGCAAAAAACTAATGTCAATGTATTTCCATTTCTATCAATTGCTGAGAAAAACTTTATAATTATCATTTTTGGACTTTGCAAATTGAGTAGATAATAGCAGAAGCAATTATAAGAATTTAACCAGGCCCGTAGCCAGGGGGGGGGCTACCGGGCTGTAGCCCCCCCCCCCGAAATTTTTCCCATTTTTTTTAAAGTACTACCTTAAAAAAATCTCAAATCAATGATTGTGTGTTCTCTAAACAGAAATAATTTGTAAGATAGAGAATCAAGAAGAGATTGATCAAACTAAGCAATAGCCCGGGTCAAAAAAACTAAAATTGCTCAAATCAAAAAGTATATGAGATTGCCCGAAAGAGTACTCAAAATGGGGCCTCCAGCCCAAATTTCAGCCCATTTGGTTGAAAATTGGCTTGCCTTGAGCAGGAACAAGTTTAAATGGGAATTAACCCGTAAAACTTGAGCAATTGGGTACATTGCTCTGTACAAGTCTGTCGTTGAAATTTAACGACTTTTGCATACCATGAGGTCCAAGGGGATGGTCTGGGAAACAATTCCTCTTAAGGGTGCAAGATGATCCGAGGCCTCTAATCTTGCCTAGAAGCAGATTCATTCCGGCGTCGCCGAAATTCTCATGGTCCCAGCAAAATGTTCAGGGATAAATCAAAGCACACTAAGAAGGCTGCCTCGATCAGAGGACGCCACATGTCAATCAGCCACCACGTGGCAGAAGGGTTTCTCCAATTTTGGCTTTAAAAGTGGTTCTGTCAATGTTACAACATTTTATTTAGTCAGAAAGTCGTGCAAAAACGCTTTATAAACGTCAAATATCATTTTAAACTTCAATTTTCAGATACCCTCCTGCCACGCGTTGGCTGATTGACATGTGGCGTCTCTGATCGAGGCAGCCTTCTTAGTGTGCTTTGATTTATCCCTGAACATTTTGCTGGGACCATGAGAATTTCGGCGACGCCGGAATGAATCTGCTTCTAGGCAAGATTAGAGGCCTCGGATCATCTTGCACCCTTAAGAGGAATTGTTTCCCAGACCATCCCCTTGGACCTCATGGTATGCAAAAGTCGTTAAATTTCAACGACAGACTTGTACAGAGCAATGTACCCAATTGCTCAAGTTTTACGGGTTAATTCCCATTTAAACTTGTTCCTGCTCAAGGCAAGCCAATTTTCAACCAAATGGGCTGAAATTTGGGCTGGAGGCCCCATTTTGAGTACTCTTTCGGGCAATCTCATATACTTTTTGATTTGAGCAATTTTAATTTTTTTGACCCGGGCTACTAAGCAATTTGTCTGTCCATTGCCGGGTTCAGTTTTCGTAGATTATGGATCCAATATTTAAAAATTGAGCTGCAGATTTGAACATCGTTCCATTAAGTAAAATCTCATTTATTTCGTAGTTTTAGCATTACATTGGTTAAAAAATTAAATTGGTTAAATTGGTCCAAATCTGGGCTTACTTGGGGCTACCCCCTGAAATCAAAGATTGACCCATCATGGCCTAAGTTTCTTAGAACTTCGGATAATCGAAACTTTGGATAATCGAGGCTTTGGTTAGTCGAATTTGGACTGTAAAATTAATAACCCTTCTTGATTTGCATTAAAATAAAGAAGGGTTATTCCCTTATCTTTTTGAGGACCTTCATACTGTTAACAATTGATTTTTTCTTTTTTTCAAAATATACCATAATTTCACAAAAATATTCAGATTTTGTTTTCTAACTCAAAAGCATTTATTATGAAGAACATTTGAGTGAATTTCGACTTTTATCAGAAATACACTTCTAATTTTATTGTTTTGGTTTTTAGAAACCACTCGTCCAAAATGCATTCTTTTGGGCACATTTTTTAGTTCCCACCGTGGCCACTCACCAATTATTATTTAATATATCAAAAATCGAAATATCAACTAAGTGAATCCTTATTATCAATTAATTTTCGCTTTGTGCATGAGCTTGCGGTTTTTGAAGGAAGAAATAAAAAGATAAAAATATTCAATACGTAAAAAAATATAAGCTCGGATTCAAAAACTTAGAAATTAAATTTATTAAACATCATTTTAAAATTGTTGAATTTCTGATAAATAATTCATTTATAAACTTTTTTATTTCTAATTTTGGATTTTATTTGTTTTAGTAATTCATTTAAAGATTTTTAAATTACTTTATTTTTTTAATTTCTTATTTCTGGAGTAATTGTAAATAATTTCCAAAGTATTTTTTTTTCAAAATAGCTTCACAATATTAATGGGAATGGAAGTCTAATCTACTGAAAACAATTATTTTTGTATTTATAACTTATTTCGATTGAGTCCTTTTGGGAGCAGCGACCAGGTCGGTTCGGAAAACAAATTTTAAATGTTTTTCCTGCGTTGATAATCATATTCGACATGTTTGGGCTCGTTTAAAAATATTTAGAATTTTTGTAACATTTCACGGATTCACCGAAAGTTTTTTTCCACGAAAAAAGCTTTTCGCCATTATCTAGATATTTTAAAAACTAATGATGCAAAATAACTGTTCTGATTTAAAGTGTGTTTTGAAACACTTTTAAAATGGTAATACCATGGCTTGTAATTAATATTTTTATATTTTTCCATTGTTTGCTCTACCCTCTCGACTTTGGTCAGAGTTTAGTGAAATAAAAAATAAAAAAAAGCTTAAAAATTGAATTTACGAGCCATGGTTTTTACATTTGAATGAAAAAAGTGTTTTAAAATGCGTTATACACCTGTCCAGTTGTTTTGCAATCATTAGTTTCAAAAATATCTAAGTATTGACAAAAATTGTATTTTTTGTGAAAAAAAAAGTTTTTGCTATGTTGTGCACTGGAATTTCACAAAAATTCAAAATATATTTAATCCAGCCCAAACAACCCCAAACATGCAGAAAAATGCATTTAGGATTGTTTTCAGTTGATTTAACTTCTATTTTCATTAAAAGAAAAAAAAATTTCTGAAAAAAAAATTTAATACTAACTAGCTGTATGAATAAAGAGAAATTTTTACGAAGGAGTTTCTTCAATAAAGACATTGAAAACTTAAGATGAAAATGTTTGAATTTTTTTTTGCGTGCATTACATTACAATTTTACAATTGATCTCGATAATTATACCATAAACCAAGTGATGGTATATAGATTTGCTGATTTCTATACTCTTTGAATTTTGCACGTCGTTAGGATTTGTTTGTTATTGGATTGTTATTGTAATAACAGAATAATAACATAGTTTTTGTTATTTTAACAACTTATCCAATTATCCTAATAACAGTTGGGGTTGTTTTTGGCTTTCAACCAATATAAGATCAATAACAAATTTTGTTATAATAACATAAACTGTTATTAAACTCTTATGCACAAATGAATTTTTCAAGAAAATTCCATAACACTTTCTGTTATTTTAACAGTATTTGTTATTGAAATGGCATGAATTTTGTTATTTATTTTGTCTGCTCGGGATTACATTTTAGCTGAAAACGCTTTTCACAAGTTGTGCCCAATGGAATAAAATGCTGTATCTCTATAAAGATCACAAATTCCATTTTAAATTTAAAAGTGAAAATACAAATATTTGTTGATTTGAATACTTTTTTTCTAAACGTCTATATTTCTACAAAAAAAAAACTCGGTGACAATATTTTTGGCAATAAACATAAATAGTAATTCCGAAAGTTACATCATTTCTGATGTTTACATGTTATTTATCATTTCCATGTCCAGCAGGGTTGCCAGGTCAAAATTGGAAAATATCTGACCAAGTACCGACAAAAACAAAATCTGGAAAAATCTGGCAGTCAAAAATCTTTAAACAGGTTGAATTTACATTTTCATTAACGGTTCACATCATCCAGAGCTCGAAGCTTCCAGATATTTGTTACACACAATTTGGTATCTTTAAAGTTTTGGGAACCTTCGATATAATTTTTGATACATCCCCTAAGGTACTATCTCCAAAACTAGTTAAAATACAATTTGTCAATTTTTATCTTCAAACTATTTTAGGTTGTGGTGCGTGTTTTCAACAACTATGGAATTAGAAGACAGCAACTTTCCTGGTTGCTATGTACCCTTAAATAAATATTCACTAAATTTTTCGATTCCAATTATACTATTTCTTGTAAAATCTTTCGATATCGGTCAAAATCTGGAACAGATAATAATATTTTTTAACTGGTTGCCACCTGAAAAATCTGGTAACCCTGGCCAGGCTGCCAGATCATTAAAAAAATTATCCATGTGCCCAACGCAAATCTGGAATAGTCTGACCAGCAAAAATGTATCAGGCAGATTAGGAAAAGATAAAAATTTAAAATTTTCGCAGGATTCGCGGCTGAAAAAAAAAGAATTCAATAACTCAAATACATTTATGTGTTGTGCAACTATAATTTTGAACTTAAAATATATTAAACTTGAAAAAAAAACATTTCCTTTATTAATAACTTTCATAACTTTTGGTCATATTGATCGAAAAATTAATTCTAAATTAATTTTTCAAAACAATCAATGCGCCATGGTGGAAGAGTTTTTCGCCCATCTGGATGTGACGGAGAATATAAAAATACGGAAACGGTTGCCAGCTGCCTGGAGCTGAAGAATCTTGAGTTGGTGAGATCTATCCATTCTATCTGTCATTATTTGATAGATGATTTTTTCCCTTATTTTATATAATATCCTATTGATCAAATGATATATCCATATTATCCCTTTCCCACCTTCCCTTTCTCCTAACCTCATTTCCTCCCCCCCCGTCTCTAAATATTATTATCTGCCAAATTTACACTAACACACCACACCACAACTGATTCGGAGCGTTTGGTACGGTATGTCCACGCATCCTTCCTCCCCTGATGATTCTGTGAAATGTGATCCGTTCACAGAATCTGTCTCTGCGGTTAATGCAACGCAGTAGGCCTGGCCGCTTTAATTTTTGCTATACATTTTCGGGGTAACTCGGATGTACTGTAATCATTAATATTGACAAGAAAGGACTTGAGGCGTAATCTTACCACAAGTTCTTCCAGGATGCTTTCTTCGGACTGGCTGCGCTTGTGTTCGATTAGATTAGATTAGATTAGAAAACAATCAATGCGCCATGGGTTTCCTATGTACATAGGACTTTTTGAAAAAGTAAGCGAGAATTCAAAATTGCTGAGAAAGTAACAAACAAACAAAATCTGTCGAAATTTGGAAAAGGTATTTATCCTCTCGATTACATAAAAAAAATCTGGAATTCCCTGATTTATCTGACTTGGCAACCCTAAACTCTGATTTCAAGTTAAATCTCTCGGGTGGAATCGCTGGTGGCGGTTGAACTTGCAATTCAAAGGTCGTCAGTTCGAACCCTGGGGTGGAAGGTTCCTAGGAGTAGCAAGAGGTTTGGGTGCTCTCCCCATGGGGTGCGGGACATTTCGCCGAATGTCGTTTCGCCGACGGTCATTTCGCCGAAGGTCATTTCGCCGAATGTCGTTTCGCCGCATGGGACGTTTCGCCGAATTGGCAAATAGTCGTATAATAAATATATAAAATGGACACAAATTGTATTAAAATATTTTGAAAAAGTATAATGTCCCTAAAAGGTGATTTTTCAATCTTTCTAAAAAAAATGTATTTTTTTGTTTCTTAGTATTGTTTATGCATTATTACATACATAAACAATCGCTTAAAAAATAATCTAGATGAAAAAAAATCTGCGAGTTTTTGCATTCTTTCAAACTTAAGCAGTTATTTAATTTCAGCATGCAATTTCTGTGAGTTTTTGCATAAATTTCTGTTAGTTTTTTGCATTATTGTTTTAATATGTCATTTGAATTATTTCTGTGAGTTTTTGCGTTCTGTTATCCATGAGCAGTTCTTTTAATTTTCTGCTTATAATTTTGATAAATTTCTGTTAGTTTTTGCATTCTTTGTTTTTTAAGCATATTATTTGTATAATTTTTGTAAGTTTTTGTATTCTTTCCAACATGAGCAGTTCTTTTGATTTTCAGCATAACATTTTGAAAAAATGCCGGTAGTTTTTGCATTCTTTGTTTAATGAGCATATTTTTTAAATTATTTATGAGAGTTTTTGCATTCTTTCAAACATGAACAGTTCTTTTATTTTCTGCTCATAATTTTGAATATTTCTGTTTGTTTTTGCATTCTTTGTTTTTTAAGCAAATTATTTTTATAATTTTTGTGAGTTTTTGCATTCTTTCAAACATGAGCAGTCCTTTTAATTGGCTGCTTATAATTTAGATTATTTCTGTTTGTTTTTGCATTCTTTGTTTTTCAAGCAATTTTTTTGTATAATTTTTGGGAGTTTTTGCATTCTTTCAAACATGAGCAGTTCTTTTGATTTTTAGTATAACATTTTGCAAAATTGCTGTTAGTTTTTGCATTCTATATTTTTGGCATACTTTTAAAATATTTCGGTGAGTTTATGCATTATTAGTTTTTTAAGCATATTATTTCTATAATTTTTGGGAGGTTTTGCATTCATTCAAACATGAGCAGTTATTTTGATTTTTAGCATAACATTTAGAAAAATTTCTGTTAGTTTTTGCATTCTTAATTTTTTTAGCAAATTATTTGTATTATTTCTGTGAGTTTATGCATTCTTTGAAACATGAGACGTTCTTTACTTTTTTAAATTATTATATTATTATCTTGCCACTCCTTCTCAAGTTTGCATGAGTGAATTACAAGATGGCACTGCAGTGAACAAATAGCATAAATTATACAAAAAAGTTAATTTTTATTCGATTCGGCGAAACGTCCATTCGGCGAAATGACTTTCGGCGAAACGTACCATTCGGCAAAACGACATTCAGCGAAATGACCGTCGGCGAAACGACATTCGGCGAAACGTACCAGATCCCTCCCCATGTAACCCTCTACTGCCCACATTTTTTTCGATTTTTTTTTATTTTTCCTTTTGTGCAACTTTTTTTTTATTTTTTTATTTTGAGCAACTTTTGTTCTACGAAAAACTTTACTTCTCTTGTTTTATGTTTTTCTTGTTTCTTTTTTAGTATTTTAATTTGCATTTATCTTGTTTAGTTTATGATTGTTTTTGGTTGTATTTGGCCGATTCTACCACCTCTTATCATTACATTTTGCGTAGGGTAGGGTAGTCATCAATGAGACACTTTTGGTTTTCAACTTTCAACGATTTTTGTTTTTTTTTTCATCAGCATGTTTTAATGAGCTTTTTGTTGCATTTTCTTTCTTTTACTGTGTTCTAACATTGATCAAAATATGAGATCGATCCGACCTCTACAGCCAGAGCTATCCAACTGTCTCATTGTAGACGCACTTGGCAGGAACAATGAGACAGGTGGGGAACAATGAGACACTCTACGAAAATCAATACTTTTCTAGTAAAACATCATGTTTTTGTATTTTTCCATTACAGGTGACTTACCTTGAACATTTTAAAGCAATTTTGCCAACTTGAAACTGTAATTAACAAAAGTTATACTAAAAAGTAAATAAATTTAGTAAAATCCATTTATTTATACCAAATAACTTTATATTTTTGGCTAAATGAAGTCAAAACCCAATAAATATGCCAAAAATCACTTCCAATTCATATTTTGAAAGATTTCCCTAGATTTTGAAAAGTTTAATGAAGAAAAATCAAAGTGTCTCATTGTTACCCATGGGCTGAAAAGAGTGGGGAACAATGAGACAGCCCTGGATTCTGGGTATATTCTTAATTTTGGTCAAATCTAATGAAAGGCCATTGTAGCCCAACTCATGCCCTATTAAATGACGAAAGAAATTTGGAGAAATATTAGTTTTTGTGTTATTGGCAGCCTATGAGCGAAAATGTAATTTTCAGTCATAATTTACTTTTACACCCCAAAATCAAACATTTATGAATAACTTTGCAAGGGAGCGTCCACAACCAAAGCCACTATTTTGGCAGAAGTTTATCCAGTAGACACACCTTTCCCCAAATTATGAGCATGATTAGTTGAAACTACGACTTTTGAGAGCCATTTTATCATTGTTCCCCGTGTCTCAATGATGACTACTCTACCCTAACTAATTATTTTTCATGTTTTTACAGTCAATTTTTAAATTTTTTGCTTGTTTTTCACATTTTCTGCTATAAAATGGCACCATTATCATTTAAATTGTAAAAAAATGCGTAGGGGCAAAGTCTGGAAGACTACAAAAATTACTGCATACTTCTTTTTACTTAAAATATAGGAAATGTTAGTGAAAAACACAGCCAAAGTTGACTGCTAAAAAAATAACATTTTTAAAAACATTGGCAAAGTCACATAAAACAAGTAAAACTTAAAACACATGCATATTCTAAAATTTTAAGAGTTCTTCATTCCAATGCTTTTTAAAGATCAAAAATTTGTTAAAAAATTGATTTTTGGCCATTTTTTAAATCGAAGCCCGTCTAAAGGCGGGGTTGGGTTGTAGAGGGTTAAACCTTCGAACTCCAAGGTTCGAGCAGAAACTTGCTACAGAGACCACAAAAGACCTGGGTGTCGTTAATGTGGATGGTTTGATTTTTTTTCTCTGTGGCTCTATAAATGCCTTTCTTTGGTCCTCTAAAACATATCAAAATATTAAAAAATCTGAAAATTCTGATTTTGGCAACTTTAAGTAAAGATTAAAAAAAGGTCATTTTTTAAGTTTATCTATTTTTCTCTAAATTGTCCTAACCAATAGCTACAACTTTGCCGATGACATCAAATAAATCAGAATATTTCTTACTAAAATAAAATTTTTCGTATGTTACAAAACTTTTTGTATGGATAGCTGCCAAAATTGTAGGGAGACTTGTTTGAAGAAACTTAGAATGCAAAATGGCAAATTTGGTCATAGGGAAGCCCTCAGCAAAATTTAAGTCAAACCAAATTTAAAAAAAAATCTTTTATATCGGTTGGTTTTGTGAAGAATTGCTAAGATGCTATTAATATTTCTATTTTGGAAATCATGACTCGTAGTCAAACGGCTGGCAAGAGCTTTTTTGTGGTTCAAAATCATGCAAATGTCTCCTCAAACATATGAAAATAGTTCTTAAAATGTAACCAAAATCTGACGCATATAACTTATTTTGAAATGATTAAAAAATCCTTTAGATTTTAAATGCTTGCAATAATAATTATTATAATTTTGATTTTATTTATAAAAGCTTCGTCGCACTGCAAGTGGGATCGATCGCTCATTTTTCGCCAGAATTTCATTTCATTTTGAAAAATTGCATACTGTTGGTAAATTTTGCGAATTCGGCTGATTGATAGAGAGGTGGAAATTGAAGGTGGAGTGAGTGGAGAGTGGAAGATCAGCGATCCATGCAAGCGCAATGAATTATGTACATTAGTGGTGCAAATTTTTTCACGGATGAGCAACTGTATGTTTGTGTGTTCGCTGTCAAAAGTGACGCTTGGGTGGTGGGTGTTTTGGGAGGGTGTGTTTTGGTCGTAGAATTCACGGTACGAGTTTCTATGGATGAGCTTTTCCACTTCGGTAATTTTGCACGTTCGATTGATTATTTACGATTATTGCAAAATTGAAACCGAACCGTTTGCTGATGAATGGTGATGATACATACGGTTCCGGGCAAGTGGGTTTTTTGAAAATAAGTTGTGGCTATCATTTTGGTTCCGCTAAATAATCGCTTTGAAGAATACAATGGATAAGGACTAATTTAATGTAACAATAGCAACAGACAATTAATTAGTTCTGTAGAAATATTTCAACGTGATTTAAGGTGATGATAACGCCAAGCATATCCAAATGTATCATTGTAAAATAATTTTACCAAGCATTCACAGAACGATATAAATCATTGTTATCTTTGCAGCAAACTTGTATGATTTTTGCCATATTATGTTATATATTTCTAACATGTCGCTTTCTTTAACCACCCTATGGGAACAGAAAACAAAAACTAAACCATCGACATATCAAGCAACTTCTTAACGAAGACTGGGACCACTGCTGCTCTAATTCTAAGAGCACAATCTCACACTCACTTTCCTAGCAACTCCCCCGCATATCGCGTTGATTGAACTGCGGATCATTTCCCAGTGGGGATGCCAACGGAAGTGCACAAAGTCAAGTGAATCTTTACTTGCAATAACGCTGCTGGTGAGACTAAACCGATTGCACCAAAGTACATTCCCCGTTCAAATCAATCTGGCCAATGCAAGTTTTCGAAGCACAGTTACAAAATAGCATTGTAATTGTAATTGTATAAAATGAGAAATTTAATCTTTTCAAGAGTATAAATTTAGGTACCTTAAAGTAGGAACAATCACATTTTTAAAATTTGAATGTGACATAATGACGCAACAATCAGGTGGAGAAATTGTAGGGCCTCGAGGGAATATTTACTGCTGAGCAAAAGGGTAGATGTTTTAAAATAGCTTATCAAATCCATTGAAATACTGCAAGGCAGTATGATTTCAAATTTAAAGGTTAAATCTCTATCCGATCTAGCTTTCAACATCAAACTTTTCTTAAGAAAAAAACTAGCGCAAATCTTTTTAATGATTTATTAACTTTTTTTATTTATATAAATAAAAAATATATAGTATTAAGGCAATCTTGGCATTTGCAAATATATTTTGAAGTTCATGTCAAAAAATAAATCGCTTAAAAAACCTTTTACGGCGATGTACACCTAAATCTCACAAAGATTCTAAATATTTTTAAACATTCTTAATATGAATATCACCCAGAAAAATGCATTTCAAATTGTGTTCATATAATTAGACTTCTATTTCATTTACAATTTTGTAGTCTTTTAAAAAATATGTTTTTGCTTCCTGATTTTTCGGACCGACTTTGAAAAATGGAGGGGAAAGTATTTGCTAAGGTTTATGTACTATTCAAAAATGTTCTGACCATTTTTGTTTTTTTAAATAAGCTTTTATCTGCATATTTTTTTTCCTCTTTGTAATCATAATTGTTCAGGTGAATAAAATGCGTTTTCTTTATGCATCGAGTTAATGTGCTTGATTTTAAGTTTAAAAAGTTGATCTTTTTGGAAAATGTGTGAACAAATCGGGCCACTCGCTGGCTGCTTGCGAGTCTCATTCGCTTATGAATGCTAGCGGGTTGGAATAGGCGACGACAGGGCTTGTGAAATTTCGACTTTTTTGGTGATAGCTGACAGAACACTCCAATCGTCTTCACCACGACAACCTGATTTTTACATTCTACTTTCGTTCGTTTCACACACAAAGGAATGAGTGCTACGCAAAGTCACTCACACAATCATTGACTTCCCTCCAGGAGAAAAATCGCTTCGAGAGCGGTCGTTTGACATTCTACCGAGATTCCGATCATCTCTCCAATGATAGCAATCATATGACTCCTGTCACCACGCAGCATACATTAGAAAGAGAGAGACAAAAACGAGAGAAAGAGAAAGAGCACGTTGTCTCGTTCGGGCGGCTGCTTGAGCTTGAGGCATTTTTCGTTCGTTTCGTCTTCGTGTTTACGTTCACTGACCGTCGCCAAGCAACGACGGTCATGATAGGCGTTGTGTGTCAGCGATCTAATATCGTTTTGGGAAATGATCGCTGACAGAAAGTTCTATCGAATATCGAGGAGTCCCATTCAGTGATAGATCCCTTTTCAAGCATTGGGCGACGAATAGATAGGTGATGAGTGAGTGATTTCTGTTCATTGATCCGAAAATCAGGACCCTTGTTTGTAAGAATCTACTTTAAAAAACTTTAAAAAACACTCGACATAAATAATTGTGTGTCAAAAGAAAAGAGTTTAACAAAACGTCATCATTAACTAATGTTCGACCAAAATGGTCGTTGTCGCAAGAGAGCACACAAGCGACGAATAGGTGAAGTTTTGGAGCTTAGGAGTCTTTCCTACATTTGCTGCAAAAAAATAGATTCACTATTAGTGTATTTTAGAAAAACTAACCCAAAAGGATATTTTTGGGATTCATTTTCTCCACAAAATCTTTTTGAGCATGCCAATCCAAGCCACTTTGTCCTTAGAGCAATTCCAGCCCAAAACAGGATTTTTTTAGGTACTTTTTTCTCGATTCTCTCCGATTTCAATGAAACTTTGTAGACTTGTCCTAGGCATATATAAGCCATTTTTGTGTATATGGAGCCAGTTACACTCAATAATGACATTTAAGAAGGGCGTAAGTGTTTTAAATATTTTTGTATTTCGTAATTTAAATATTTCTGTATCTCGAAGCCATTGCATCGTATCAAAAAGTGGTCAAACACAAATTTGTAGGAAATATGACGAGCTTTCGGAAAAAAATACACTGAAAGAATGAAACACGCCACCTCTATGAGATTTTTGGTTTTTTTTGCTTAAAAGTCAAATTTGAAAATGAGCCCACAATTTTTTTTCGTTCAAAATTTTTGTGAAAATAGCCTAAGATGTTACAAAAAGACTCACGGAAAATGCAGGATAGAGCAACTCACCTAAAAAAATACAAAAATCATTTACTGAAACTGTTTTTTTCAAAAGTGCTCTAAACATCAAAATTTTCAAAAGCCGAATACGGGAATCAATTTTCAAGACAATTTTACATAAAAGTCTCCATATTGACCATTGTCCTAAGTCCAATCCTTGTGAAGTTACAGCGGTTTTAAAAATGAAAATGTTGAAAAAATAGGGTTTTTGATGGTTGTTTGCAATTTCTATATGATAGACTTGATTTTTCGGTCTCGAAGATATTTTTACCGGAAAGCTCGTCCAATTTCCCATAAGTTTGTCTTTGACCACATTTCAATTGGATGCTTGGGCTTACAGATATAAGCTAATTTACTATCCAGGTACACTGAATAAAATATGATGTTTTCAGTAATGAGCAATGTAATTAGCTTGTATCTGTAAGCCCATACAAACAGTTTTAGTAAATGATTTTTGTAGTTTTTTAGGTGAGTTGCTCCATCCTGCATTTTTCGTGAGTCTTTTCCGAAAAAAATACACTGAAAGAAGAGATTTTTGCATGTTTAAACTTAAAAATCCAAAAATCTCTTCTTTCAGTGTATTTTTTTCGGAAAGCCCATCAATTTTTCTACAAGTTTGTCTTTGACTACTTTTTGATACGATGCAACGGCTTCGAGATTAGCATTAGCATTAGCATTAGCATTAGCATTAGCATTAGCAATAAAGGTCGCACAATTCCGGATGGCTGCACAACGCTTATCTTGCTGTTTAACTGTAATTAAACGTATGATAGCACTAGACTTTCATCCGGTTACAATATTCCAACACGGGAGATACCATGTTTTCATCTTCAGATGAGCGTGTAATACTATCCAGTAAGATAAGGGGCTCCTGGCCGGTACCTTGCTAACCTCGGGGATTGGAAGGTATGTTAGTAAACACTGCCCACCATTGAAAAAACGGCTAATATCCACTTTTGGCAAAAACGAGATATTAGCACCAGGTGGTAGAGGATGTTCCAACGCATCTTCTGCAACTTGAATTTTAATGAAATAGTGTTTAGACATGGCTGCCGATGCGAAAAACCAAACGGCTAATATGCCACTCTTATGGGAAATTGCCTTGACGGAGATTTTGTGACAAACACTAAAACGCGTTTTTCTCGGAATACTTGATTTGGCATAATAGCCGAATTTTCAATTATGGGCAGAACATCTATCTAGAATGCGCAGAGATCTCTACGTCACCTAGTGGTATAGATGTTTGTAGGGAGGTTTTGGACTCAATGTTAGTAAATTGAACGTTTGTTTTTTTAGCATTATCACCACCACCACCAAAACAATACCATCACCACAAAAAGCCATGCTAGATTTTAATACAAATACATTACAAAACGAACACGACGATAACACCATCATCCCGGCACTGCCTACTGGCGGCCAATAATATTCATTACCACAATGACCCCCCACTGCGTGCATGACTCGGACATGAACACGAACACAGCACAAAGAGAACACCAAAAAATCCATCTTCCCATCACCACTGCTTGCACGATACTGACGCGCAATAATATTCATTACCACAATGACCCCCCACTGCATGCATGACTCGAACATGAACACGAACACAGCACAAAGAGAACACCAAAAAATCCATCTTCCCATCACCACTGCTTGCACGATACTCACGATGCAACGGCTTCGAGATAAAACAATATTTAAATTACGAAATACAAATATATTTAAAACACTAACGCCCTTCTCAAATGTCATTTTCGAGTGGAACTGGCTCCATTTACATAAAAATGGCTTATATAAGCGTAAGATAACATGTCTACAAAGTTTCATTGAAATCGGAGAGGGTCGGGTACAACCGATTCCCTATTTGACATGGAATTGCTCCCAAGAATCCAACATTTCATTAGCTTTTTTTTCCTTGTACGACTTATTTAATAAATAGCATCAGAATAATCCTTCAAAAATGCAGTAAGTCAGAGTTGAGAAAAATTATGTTTGGAGCACTTTAAAGCTCTTGAAAAACAAACATTATCGTTCCTTAAAACAAATTTTGGACTCAAGGACCAACAATTACAGGCATTTAACAATTTCGAGAAACATAATGATGTAATGCTTGTAACATAAAAAATTACCATGGCTATGAAATTATTCTGCAAATGCTAAATAGATAGTTTTTCGTCGAATGCTGTTTTAATATTTTTATTCAACTTGCAGAGCGGTTTTGTTGGTTTGATTTGTTAACAATATAATGTCTTTACATCTTGAATTGAATTTCAAATCAATTTAACACATTTCGACTGTACTCGCATGTTTTCGTTCGGAAATATTTCTTCCAGTCCAACGTTGTTTGTTGACAGACATCGCGGTGGCATCGTCGGTCAGAGAAAGAAGACGACAACATTGTGTGTATGTGGACGCGCGGACACAGCTCCCCGGAGGACATCGATGTCAGACCACCGGAAGCCATACATAGTTCCGTCGCAGAATGAACATCGAGCAGAAGCAGAAATAGAAAACGAAGAAGTGTGGGTGGATCGCTCCGGGTTCCGGAGAAAGTGGCCAGCCAACTCCCAGCTTTCCCAGTATCAACATAATTTTCGCTGAACGTTGGCGTTAAATTGGATTATCTCTTTCGATGAGTTTGTCGTCCCAGTCGTCGTCGTCAGCAGCGTTGTCATCTCTCGTGAGGGCGCCACCGTTGATCGTGTGTCCTTTCTGGCCAACCAGCCAACCAGTAAAAGTGGAAAGATGGTGAAAATAATCAAAAATCTAATAAATTTATCAGTTTATTATTAGATACACATACATGTGCATCGCGGCGGAAAAGCGACAATGGCGTATAGAGCGAGTGAGCGATGCTAGTATCTTTGGATTTGAAGAGGGGGGATTATCAGCGAAGAAAGGAATTATAACTTAGAGAATTTGTGGTAAGTAATGCGATAATCAAAACTGATGAAAAGATATTGAACATGACAAATTTTCAACAATCTTATTTTTATAATCAATCATGGAACGATCGTCCTCCAGGCGCTTCTTCTAATATTTTAAATGTTGTTTCTGATGATTTCTACAGCTATTTCCAGAAGACACCCAGCAGTTGATTGTCAAACATTGTAGAAATGCCTAACCTTCTCAGGCACATTTTCCGTAAAAAACGCGACAATTTGCGTTCTTTCAATTCAAACATTGTGAAAACCTTTGGTGCTGAATAAATCACCTCTTCAAAAATCAGACGTGTGCCATTCATTGCCTCTGTTTCTTTGGAATATTTCAAATTGCACAAGAAAAAGCCAAATTCCGGAGTGTCACCCACGCAGCAGAAGCAAGCCAACGTGCCAACCAGTCCAACGTGCACGGAGAGAAAGAGTTATGCATCGCAATGCACTGAAGAAGGGCTTCATTTTTCCCCTTCAGCGAGGGAAAATTTCGCACACATTTTTCCTCCGGACAAGACAGGATAACCAGCATCAGCCCCGTTGTCACGGCAATGCTGGCTGACGCAACCTGGCAAGTGGAATATAATTTGAAGCATCATTAAATGTGTCAACTTTCAAATCACGGAAGACGAGCAGAGTTTTATTTCATTCTGTCAGGGAAGGGTTGGAGTTGTGCAAGGGAAAATTGGGCTTTTTTTGCATTTTTGTATTTTTGTATTTTTGTATTTTTGTATTTTTGTATTTTTGTATTTTTGTATTTTTGTATTTTTGTATTTTTGTATTTTTGTATTTTTGTATTTTTGTATTTTTGTATTTTTGTATTTTTGTATTTTTGTATTTTTGTATTTTTGTATTTTTGTATTTTTGTATTTTTGTATTTTTGTATTTTTGTATTTTTGTATTTTTGTATTTTTGTATTTTTGTATTTTTGTATTTTTGTATTTTTGTATTTTTGTATTTTTGTATTTTTGAATTTTTGAATTTTTGAATTTTTGTATTTTTGTATTTTTGTATTTTTGTATTTTTGTATTTTTGTATTTTTGTATTTTTGTATTTTTGTATTTTTGTATTTTTGTATTTTTGTATTTTTGTATTTTTGTATTTTTGTATTTTTGTATTTTTGTATTTTTGTATTTTTGTATTTTTGTATTTTTGTATTTTTGTATTTTTGTATTTTTGTATTTTTGTATTTTTGTATTTTTGTATTTTTGTATTTTTGTATTTTTGTATTTTGTATTTTTGTATTTTTGTATTTTTGTATTTTTGTATTTTTGTATTTTTGTATTTTTGTATTTTTGTATTTTTGTATTTTTGTATTTTTGTATTTTTGTATTTTTGTATTTTTGTATTTTTGTATTTTTGTATTTTTGTATTTTTGTATTTTTGTATTTTTGTATTTTTGTATTTTTGTATTTTTGTATTTTTGTATTTTTGTATTTTTGTATTTTTGTATTTTTGTATTTTTGTATTTTTGTATTTTTGTATTTTTGTATTTTTGTATTTTTGTATTTTTGTATTTTTGTATTTTTGTATTTTTGTATTTTTGTATTTTTGTATTTTTGTATTTTTGTATTTTTGTATTTTTGTATTTTTGTATTTTTGTATTTTTGTATTTTTGTATTTTTGTATTTTTGTATTTTTGTATTTTTGTATTTTTGTATTTTTGTATTTTTGTATTTTTGTATTTTTGTATTTTTGTATTTTTGTATTTTTGTATTTTTGTATTTTTTGTATTTTTGTATTTTTGTATTTTTGTATTTTTGTATTTTTGTATTTTTGTATTTTTGTATTTTTGTATTTTTGTATTTTTGTATTTTTGTATTTTTGTATTTTTGTATTTTTGTATTTTTGTATTTTTGTATTTTTGTATTTTTGTATTTTTGTATTTTTGTATTTTTGTATTTTTGTATTTTTGTATTTTTGTATTTTTGTATTTTTGTATTTTTGTATTTTTGTATTTTTGTATTTTTGTATTTTTGTATTTTTGTATTTTTGTATTTTTGTATTTTTGTATTTTTGTATTTTTGTATTTTTGTATTTTTGTATTTTTGTATTTTTGTATTTTTGTATTTTTGTATTTTTGTATTTTTGTATTTTTGTATTTTTGTATTTTTGTATTTTTGTATTTTTGTATTTTTGTATTTTTGTATTTTTGTATTTTTGTATTTTTGTATTTTTGTATTTTTGTATTTTTGTATTTTTGTATTTTTGTATTTTTGTATTTTTGTATTTTTGTATTTTTGTATTTTTGTATTTTTGTATTTTTGTATTTTTGTATTTTTGTATTTTTGTATTTTTGTATTTTTGTATTTTTGTATTTTTGTATTTTTGTATTTTTGTATTTTTGTATTTTTGTATTTTTGTATTTTTGTATTTTTGTATTTTTGTATTTTTGTATTTTTGTATTTTTGTATTTTTGTATTTTTGTATTTTTGTATTTTTGTATTTTTGTATTTTTGTATTTTTGTATTTTTGTATTTTTGTATTTTTGTATTTTTGTATTTTTGTATTTTTGTATTTTTGTATTTTTGTATTTTTGTATTTTTGTATTTTTGTATTTTTGTATTTTTGTATTTTTGTATTTTTGTATTTTTGTATTTTTGTATTTTTGTATTTTTGTATTTTTGTATTTTTGTATTTTTGTATTTTTGTATTTTTGTATTTTTGTATTTTTGTATTTTTGTATTTTTGTATTTTTGTATTTTTGTATTTTTGTATTTTTGTATTTTTGTATTTTTGTATTTTTGTATTTTTGTATTTTTGTATTTTTGTATTTTTGTATTTTTGTATTTTTGTATTTTTGTATTTTTGTATTTTTGTATTTTTGTATTTTTGTATTTTGTATTTTTGTATTTTTGTATTTTTGTATTTTTGTATTTTTGTATTTTTGTATTTTTGTATTTTTGTATTTTTGTATTTTTGTATTTTTGTATTTTTGTATTTTTGTATTTTTGTATTTTTGTATTTTTGTATTTTTGTATTTTTGTATTTTTGTATTTTTGTATTTTTGTATTTTTGTATTTTTGTATTTTTGTATTTTTGTATTTTTGTATTTTTGTATTTTTGTATTTTTGTATTTTTGTATTTTTGTATTTTTGTATTTTTGTATTTTTGTATTTTTGTATTTTTGTATTTTTGTATTTTTGTATTTTTGTATTTTTGTATTTTTGTATTTTTGTATTTTTGTATTTTTGTATTTTTGTATTTTTGTATTTTTGTATTTTTGTATTTTTGTATTTTTGTATTTTTGTATTTTTGTATTTTTGTATTTTTGTATTTTTGTATTTTTGTATTTTTGTATTTTTGTATTTTTGTATTTTTGTATTTTTGTATTTTTGTATTTTTGTATTTTTGTATTTTTGTATTTTTGTATTTTTGTATTTTTGTATTTCTGTATTTTTGTATTTTTGTATTTTTTGCTATTTTTTTTGTATTTTTGGAACGATTATGTTTCTGCTGAATTTTATAGTTATATATTTCTTCCCAAATTTTATCATGCCCCAAACTTATCTGTCATCCATCGCAGCACGAAGTGTAAAAATTTCTCAAAGGAAAAAAAAGAGGAAAACTTCTATGACCAGCTTTGCTGCGGAAGGAAATTGTTAGACGGCGAAGTGCAAAGTTTTTTTTTCAGAATTTTTATTCCTTTTCTGAAGATGAGGTGCAAGTCCCGTCTCGTGTAGTTTGAAACTGTGTGCGAGGTATAGAACAAGTGGTGATGAAAAGGATACAGAGCAAGTGCCACGCTATCTCCTCCACCAGGGAGTAGTTCTAGGATTTATGTTGGCACATTTCTCTTCTCAAATATGAGTTTTAGTGACAGGTTTATTTTTTTCAATGTTCAATTCTTCATGTTCTGCCTCCTCAGTTGCTTTGCTTGTTCATCGCGAGGATTTATTCAAATTATTTCTCCTTTATCTTTGCTTGCGAGCGAACTGACTTATAAACTATAAATATTTAAATAACTTGTGATGAACCAAACACAACGCTTCTGTTTGATTTCTGCACAAAGGAATATATTCCCAGTTGAGCGCAAAATTGGTCAGAAAATAAAACTTTTCACTTCAAGCTTCAACATTAGAGGAAACCACATCCACGGAAAACTTCACTAAACGCAACATTTATAATTCACCAGCGGATTAGTTTCACGATAGCAAACTTTTGCTAAACCACTTTGCTGTGCACAGTTCTGTGCACACAAATGGTACACAATTTTAAGCGCAAACTAACGTTATCACAATGCTCGCTCACTCACACAACAACAACAACATCATTCACACCTACAACTGGAACACATACACTCACACACACACGCACACACATTGCATCGGTAGACTAATTCAAACTATCGTTTTCCTCCCTCGTGGCAGGCCAGTATTTGCTAAAAACTGGACCGAAACTTTGTCCTCTCGAGGGACCCCACGCCGAGGGGTGGTTTCCGCGAAAAATGCACTGGAAACTTAATAATTTAAATTATGAAACAAAAAACAAAAAATGTCGGAACCTTAAACCTTACTGTAATAATATTTATTTTATGAAATTGAAATAATATTCACTTGCAATAATCAAAACTTTACTTAATTAAAAGGGCGAAAGTTTAAAATATTTTAGAAGCCAGACATTTTATTTAAAGTTGTTGTTTATTTTATTAACGTGACTTTAACCAAGAGAGGTCATTTGTCACTTTTTTATTTTAAAAATTGCTCATGTTTGAAGAATGGAAATCTCACAAATATATTACAATAGACAAGAATAGTTACATGTTTGAAGGACGGTCAAGAATATTTTGTTTTTGAAGAACAGATTATTTTTTTTAAATTACTTTCTTTTACATTCAATTTTTTGTTCTTTTTTTCGATGATTTGTCCTTTTGACCTTCACTTTCACTTTCAAAATTATGTCCTTCAATCTTTAGTCGCACATCCATATTAAAATTTGGCCATTAGTTGTTTAAGTTGTTTTTCATAAAATCATTTCTCCGCATCATTTCAACCCACTTAAACCCTTTCAGGCACAAACTCTTTGAATTTTTTTTTTTTATGGTTAAAGGTGGGAAAATGATTCTTATGATTCTATGAAAATTATAGGCTACACAGAAAAATAGTTTAAATTTACTTGACACGAAAATTATAAATCACATGTTAACTCGGTTAATGTAAACATAAGATTCGATGTAATCGTCTGTATCACACGTAAAATCATGTTTTAAAGTATGATTTGTTGCAAATTTACATCTTATCGCATTTAAATTTAAACGATTGTTAGGGCTAGTGATTTTTCACAGCCCAAAAATCTAAATTACGCGGCATTCCAATAACAAAACATTGAAATTTCACGGCAATTTTACGATACTCTCAAAACTGCTCAAAATAAACGTAAAAATGTATTCTTTTAGCAAAATTATAAAGTTTGCAAGGGATACACGCAACGTTATCATTTGTTTATAGGACCTAATAACAAAATTTAATTATATTGAGATTTTATAAAATTAATTTGCTCAAATACCTCCAAAACGAAGCACGTCCTGAACCTCGAATTCATCATAACTAGAATCATTAAAATAAGTGAAAGAAAAGGTTTTTTTGCTTTCCTCAATTTCAACAATTGAAAAAAATCAGTATTTAAAAAACGTTCAAGCAAAACTTCATTAAATGCAGTTTTTAACATTTGTTGATGAATTCATGAAAAAATATAATACATCGGAAAATGGTTAACAAGTATATGTATTATTTTACTAATCAATTTGATTTAACACATAATCAATATTCAAATTATTTAAATGCAATTTGTTCATAGTTGTTTAATCGTTGATTAATATAAATAAATTAAAAAAATAAATATATATATTTTGCGTTTTTTTTTTTTTCAGAGAAGTGCTGATTAATGTTCTTTAAAAGTCTGTTTGGAATTTGGTGGAATAAAGAATTTATATGCATTTTTTTAAATATTTTAATGAACAATATTTTCAATAAGTAGTTGTAGATCTGATGTGAAAAACTTTTTTATTTGTAAACTGCTTTTAAAATGCTTGTTAGCAGAGGTGGGCAAAAAAAGAGCGAGCCGATCAAAGAGCCGGTTCACTAAAAAGAGCGTACGAACCATGGCTCACAAAAAAAGAACCGCGGTTCTTTTTTAAACTCCGGTCTTTGGAAAGAACCGTTCCAAGATAGAATGATTTTTAGACTTGTTATAAATATAATTTATCGAATTTCGAACAAATTGCATCACAAAATTTGTTTTTAGAATTGAAAATGCAATTCTCATCAGAAAAATAATCTTATATATATAAAAAATTTCGATGGTTTTGTTCCAACGCAAATCAGTTCAATACCGAGCGTCGGATCGAGGGGCTTTTTGTTGTGTTGGGTTCGTATAAGCCCAAGGAAGGTTATTACGGCAAAAAGTTACAACTTTGGCCACTCTGGAACCGATTCCGGAAAATCTGCAGATTATATGGGAAAAGTTACGTAAAATCAAATTTTGATCACAGGAGGCTGAATAAGCAAAAGAGCCTAAAACGACAACAAACGAAAAAAAGGCAGAACGGAGTTTGTCGGGTAAGACTTGTTGCTTATAAAAATTAATCCCAAAATAGCATTGCTGCCAAACACCACTTTAAAGTTTTCAAACTTATTTTCAGTTTCCTACTTTTCTTTGAAATTCCAAAAGTAAATGATTTTCTAAACAAAATGAAAAAGCTTTCCTTTATGTAACTGATCGTACATTAAAGTATCATAAGAATACAAATTTGAGCATTTAAAATTGCAAAGCTTGTAAAATACTACCAAAAATCTACTAAATAGCTGAGAGATTATGGAAAAAAAAAATTCTCTTGTCTGATTTAACTTCAGTGTTTATAGACTTCATCGATTAAATCAGAATTCAGAAAAGAGTTCGCAAAATCACACAATTCTTAAAAATAACCATTTTATCAAAATTTTGAAAAAAAGCGAAAGAGCCGTTCAAAAGAGCGGCTCTTTTTAGTGAGCGGCTCCTAAAAAGAGCGGTTTTGCCCACCTCTACTTGTTAAAAATCTTGTTAAATGCTTGAATTTAAATGCACTGAGTAGCGATTTATCAATTGAATATGTGAAATTTCGTGGCATTTCACGGTATTTCCCAAATTTCACGGATTACGCGGCTTCCGTGAAAACGCGAAAAAGTAACTAGCCCTAATCATTGTTAATGTAACATTCAGAATATTTTTTCTGTGTCGTTTTGGAAATTTTATTATTATTAAGAAAATCTAGCCTAACATTTGAAAAAGTCGCATGAAAACATCAAATGACGTTTTGGCGGTGTCTGGATTTAAGAGCCTATATCTGAAAATGTTATTATCGGATTCCTTGAGAAATTTTACGTAAAAATTCGAGAAGTTCATTAACCCTCTACAACCCAACCCCGCTTCTAGACGGGCTTCGATTTAAAAAATCGCCAAAAATCCATTTTTCAACCAAATTTTGATCTACAAAAAGCATTAGAAAGAAGAACATTTAAAATTTTGGAAAATTTTAGGGTTGGAAGTTAGACTTGTTTAATGTGACTTTGCCAATGTTTTTTAAAATGTAATTTTTTTTGGGGTCAACTTTGGCTGTGTTTTTTACTAACATTTCCTATATTTTAAGTAAAAAGAAGTATGCAGTAATTTTTCTAGTGCCCCAAACTATGCCTCTACGCATTTATTTACAATTTAAATGATAATGGTTCCATTTTATAGCAGAAAATGTGAAAAACATGCAAAAAAATCAAAAAGTTACTGTGAAAACATGAAAAAATTAGATAGGCAAAATGTAATGCTAGGAGGTGGTAGAGTAGGCCAAATACTACCAAAAACAAACATTAACTAAACAAGATAAATGCAAATTAAAATACTAAAAATGAAACAAGAAAAACATAAAACAAGAGAAGTAAAGTTTTTCGTAGAACAAAAGTTGCTCAAAATAACATCCTAAACACGGGAAAAATAAAAATTTTCGAAAAAAAAAATTTGGGCAGTATAGGGTTAACAGGATTCCAAGATATGATTACGAAAATAAAAACTCGACGCAACGGAGGTTCAATTTAGACTTCATTAGCTTTATATGCGGATGATAGCAAAAGATCCGATGGTAAAATCGTAGCAAACAAAAAAAAAGTTGCAACCGCCGGGAACCATACCCAGCACTCACAGAACAGTGCCTTAGCCCGAACGGCTATCAGACCGTTAAAGAGCGAAAAGCATTTAAGACAACATAAGCATGGCAGATTGGACACTTCTTGGCAAGTAGGTTTGCCATACAGAAGAGCTACATATTTTGGATGTAATATTACATTAAATGTCATCAAATACCGTCATCAGGTCATTGGCTGTAGGGGGTGAGATTGAGTCTTACTACTTGTCGAAATTTGTATGAACCAATCGCACCCTCCAGACCAAATATCTCCCCTGATGATTGTACACACAAATCCTTGCATGCAGTTTAATTAATTTTATCACAAATCATGTTAATATTACACTTGAGAAGGGGTACATCTTTTACGTCAGAAAGAATGTGTAATTTTACCTCTGAAACTGTCTAAGTTTACCACTTTTTTGGGGTGAGGTCACTTTTTCAATCTAAATTGAGGTAAAATTACAACATATAATAGGTAATATTAAACCTTCCAAATTTACACAGTTTTTTTCTGTGTAGATGCTGAAAAGTTTTTTTTTTCGGTACTGTTATTTTTACTTTGGATTTTACTCTGAGAAAAAAATAGCGTGTCAAAATCTGTTTTGAACCAACATTTTTCTGCAAAAATACTTTATAGACCATTTTTTAACAGTAAAGTAATCTGAAAACCCGACGGTTTTAACGTTGGTTTTACCTAATTATAACAAAAAGATTATAATTCTAACTATCAAACCCTTTTTTCAAAATTTTCCGTGTGTTCTAGAAAATGGCCAGCCACTATTTCCGTGAACTAGCACCGTTAGCTCTGGAAAGAAAAACTCCCGCCCACATGAACAAACCGTCATTGTTCGACTTCATTCCGTGAGTGTGTATGTGCCCACGGTTCCGTTCCGCACGATGACGGTGGACCCGTCAACCGCGACAAAGCTTTTATCGCTTCTTTCCTCGAGAGAAATAAAACCCGCTCTTTTTCCCTGCCCTCATCCGGTCCACCCCTCCCGGAAGTGCTAAAACGGCTCAAATTATTCTCATTTGGACTCGAAACTAGCAACAAGCAGGCAGCAGAACAAAAAAAGAGGTTCGCCGATGTGACGCGAGTGATTTGCTAAGCAAACAGCTCACACTTCCGGTGCTTGAAATTTCCTCTCCCCGGTGGAAAACGACGGAAGTGTGATTTGACTGTCGCGTTAGCCCTCCAAACCAGCTTTGGAAGCGGGCCCGGATTAGTGTCACATGAGGGGATGAGCGTAGATTTGTTGGAAGGTAGCCAGAAAGCAAGGAATTTGCGGATTGCTCCGCCGGATGTGAGAGCCCAACAGACGGGTCTTGTGCGAGGCGCAGAACCTCACCGGAAATAATTTAATGCTGAAGTTTGAAACCCGATTTTTGAGGGACATCCGGTATGGGTTAACGGTAGCTATTTTAAATGCTTAACTAAGATGGATGCATCGATGTGATTTTATTTTTTCTAGCAAAAATCAGATTATTACTAAAATCATTGAAGCAATGATGTTTTTTTTTTTCAAATTCATAACATTTGTTTAGCGGAATACCTCAGAGGAACCAGTATTTTTCGATTTTTCAGGGTTTGCTGATTATTAAGATTTAAAGTTATTGTTCATATCAAGAGTTTTTTTTTTTGAAAAGGTCCTATAAACAAAATTTTAAATTTTTGCTTTTTGGGTGTTTTTAGAACCGCCTTGAGTCAGGGGTATTCAAAAACACCCAAAAAGCAGAAATTGAAAATTTTGTTTATAGGACCTTTTAAAAAAAAACTCGAGATATGTTAGTTTAATTCCTTTAAGATCTATAGAATGCGAAATATCAAATTTATTACCTTTTTTAAAGATTTTAACCATTTGAAATAAAAAATGTTTTGCTTTTATTTTTTTATATACTACAAGCTAAACCCGACAAACTTCGTCTTGTCTTTTTTCGTTCCTTAACGTTTTTAGCTTGTTTGCTCATTCAGCCTCCTGTGATCAAAATTTGATTTTACGTAACTTTTCCCATACAATCTGCAGATTTTCCGGAATCGGTTCCAGAGTGGCCAAAGTTGTCGCTTTTTGGCGTAAGAACCTTCCTTGGACTTTTAAGAACCCATCGCAACAAAGAGCACCTCGATCCGACGCTCCGTATTGAACTAATTCGCGTTCGAACAAAACCGTCGATTTTTTTTTATATAGGGGAAATTCTCGTATGTTTGGCAGGTTAAGCACTCGCTCCTAACTCCATCCAATTTGCTGATTTTCACTATTTAAACAACTAATTTTGCAAAACTTTTGATAGAAACTTGCTTGCTCACTTCTCATTGAGCTATTTATCACTCGATTTTAGTTGAAAACGCTTTTAACTAGCTCTAATTGAATGTCATAGTTCTGACCTGCCAACATTAGAGGCACGCTGGAATTAGATGCTGTTCCCCTATATAGAAGATGTACATGAAGCTTTGTCCATCAATTTCCTAGGTGAAAACATTCTTATTTGTGTTGTTGGTTTCTCCTTAAAAGTCTCCGCCTTTAAATTATTCGAAAATCTATACCTCAAGACAGAATTTTCAGATCGAATATGAGTTATGGCCTATTTCTAATCACTTAGCTAAGAATAATTGAGTAAAGTAAAATAGATAAGCTACTTAGAAAAGTAAACAACTACGGCCGTCACCTAAAATCAACTCAGAAAACTTGCTGGGCTGATATACGTTGCTATGCAGTTGTTTGTTTACCTTTTATATAGAAACGTCAACTTACCGTTGATTTTGAAATTTTCCAATCGATTTTCCAAATAGTCATGTTTCTAATTTGGTTACTTTTCCATTTTAGACTATCAGATCAAAATTTAAAAACTTAACATAGCTGAATAGCTAAAAGCTGCTTGTGGTCATATTTCGTCATTTTAAATTTTGCAAGGCCGTATCTGAAAAAAATATTAACTCAGATCTAAACAGGAATCACTTGATTAAAACACAGAGATAACAACCACTGGGTTACCTCGTAGATCTAAGAATTAAAACACACAATAAAAAAAAAACTTATTTTTTAAAAGTCACCCAAACAACACATAATTTTCAAATGCTGATATCCAGTCACGAAACAAATTTAAATATTACGTCATTATAAATCAATAAAAATCGATTATTTCTTGGTATCATTAATTGGAAATCCAAATCTTATAAAAGTAGGATCATGAAAAGTAGGATTTATGACATCGACCAACAAAATTTCTGCACAAGCTCAACTCGAAGGGAAGTCTGAACTTTGGAGTCCCCAGAACCACGTGCACTTTGAATGTTTCAAAAATATTTAGACAGGGCCGAATGGTTTTACTCCAAAGTTTGTATGGAGAATTAGTGCCTTCGGTAAGCCCAAAGAAGCCATTTTGCATAATTAGTTTGTCCATATAATTTTCCATACAAATTTGGCAGCTGTCCATACAAAAATGATGTATGAAAATTCAAAAATCTGTATCTTTTGAAGGAATTTTTTGATCGATTTGGTGTCTTCAGCAAAGTTGTAGGTAAGGATAAGGACTACACTGGAAAAAAATTATACACTGTAAAAAAATTTGGTAATTATTTATATAACTTTTTGTCACTAAAACTTGATTTGCAAAAAACGCTATTTTTATTTTTTTTTATTTTTTTGATATGTTTTAGAGGACATCAAATGCCAACTTTTCAGAAATTTCCAGGTTGTGCAAAAAATCTTTGACCGAGTTATGAATTTTTGAATCAATACTAATTTAAAAAAAAATCGAAATATTGGTCGCAAAAATTTTTCAACTTCATTTTTCGATGTAAAATCACATTTGCAATCAAAAAGTACTTCAGTGAAATTTTGATAAAGTGCACCGTTTTCAAGTTTAAGCCATTTTTAGGTTACTTGTTTGAAAATAGTCGCAGTTTTTCATTATTTTTTTTAATAAGTGCACTGACATGCTTGCCCACTTTAAAAAAAATATTTTTGAGAAGCTTAGAAAATTCTCTATATTTTGCTTTTTGAACTTTGTTGATATGACCCTTAGTTGCTGAGATATTGCCATGCAAAGGTTTAAAAACAGGAAAAGTGATGTTTCCTAAGTCTCACCCAAACAACCCACCATTTTCTAATGTCGATATCTCAGCAACTAATCGTCCGATTTCCAATGTTAAAATTTGAAACACTCGCGAAATTTACCTATCTTTTCAAAAAAAATATTTTCAATGTTTTTAAACCAAGACTAACATTTTAAAAGGGCGTAATCTTGAATGTTTGGCCCTTTTGAAATGTTAGTCTTGGTTTAAAAATATTGAAAATATTTTTTTTGAAAAGATAGGTAAATTTCATGACTGTTTCATATTTTAACATTGAAAATCGGACGATTAGTTGCTAAGATATCGATATTAGTAAATGGGTTGTTTTGGTGAGACTTAGAAAACATCAATTTTCCTGTTTTTGAATCTTTGCATGGCAATATCTCAGCAACTAAGGGCCGTATCAACAAAGTTCTAAAAAGCAAATTATAAAGAATTTTCTCAGCTTTTCAAAAATATGTTTTTCAAAACTGGGCAAACAAGGGCACTAATTTTAAAAAATTAATAAATACAACTATTTTTAAAAAAAGTCACTTAAAAACGGATTAAACCTGAAAACGGTGCAAATTTCACTAAGGTACTGTTTGATCGCAAATTTGATTTTACATCGAAAAATGAATTTGAAAATTTTTTGCGACCTATATCTCGATTTTTTGAAAAAATCAGTTTTGATTCAAAAATTCATAACTCGGTCAAAGATTTTTTGCACAATCTGGAAATTTCTGAAAAGTTGGCATTTGATGTCCTCTAAAAAAAATAAAAAAATCCATGCATCATTTTTTTCCGTGTAGTCCGTATCGATACCTACAACTTTGCTGAAGACACCAAATCGATCAAAAAATTCCTTCAAAAGATACAGATTTTTGAATTTTCATACATCATTTTTGTATGGACAGCTGCCAAATTTGAATGGAAAATTATATGGACAATCTTATGATGCAAAATGGCTTCTTTGGGCATATTGAAGGCACCAAAAAAGTTTCAGCCGGATTAAAAACTAAAAAAAAAATCGAATGACCGAAATCTGAGAGAACTGCTTTTATATGCAACAGCGACGAGCCGCCCTAATTCTCCATACAAACTATTTTTGAAAAATTCAAAGTTCACGTATTTCTGAGGACCCTAAACTCTATTCTTACCCTCGAGCTGAATCTGCGCAGTCATTTTTGACAATTTGTGTAGGTCAGCGTAATTGAAAAGAATTAGCTGAGTTCTCAGATAGCTATTACACTAAAACCCCAATGGTTTGACACCAACTTTTGTCAAACAAACGGGTTCACTTTTTAGTTTGACACGCCTTTTAAACAGAATTAAAAATTTAAATGAGACTTCTACTTCCATTATTATATGGAAGTTTTCTGAAAAAATATTTTTTTGCCGCCTGATTTTTCGGACCAATTTTGACGGAGGGGGGGGGGGGAGTGGCGACAAAAACTTTAAAAAATATTTGCAACGGCCTTCATCTAAAAAAATCCGTGTACCCTTTTTCCGAATAGTCCTATCATAACCTATACTTTGCTGAAAACTTGCTGCAAAAAAACAGAATCGATAAGAAAATCCCTTCTTCACGCTGAATACATTTTTTTTGTGTGTGGACAATGTGTGCAAGTGGTTTATGGATCGTTCCTAGGTTTTATCAAACTATCAATTTTAGCATGTTTAATCACAAAGTGTGTTAAGTGCCCAAGGGGTGAACAATTTGTTTTACATACTGTGTATGTACTACTTTACCCAAAACATCTTCATTTTCAGATGACTTATGTTCTGGTCGGATCAAGTTAATACCCAGATGGATTTTTTTTTCTATTTTAGTTTTAAAATTGTACTACTTTTCACTAAAGTGTCGATAACTACCTTTCAACCTACATTTTGTTGCATTTTTTTAACACTTTCATATGCTTAATACAATTTTATGTAATTTTGTTACAGACATTTCAACATTTTTGATGATTTCAATTCATTATTCATCAAACTTCGTGTCTCGATTTGACCCACTGCCTGATTACCCATAGAGATTTTTACTATTTTTTGATTTCTTCTTTAAGGTGTCAATGTTAATCGTTATTGCATTCACGCAAACAGAGACAAGTTTAAATGTATATTAATGATTGTGGAGTGGATGCATTTTATGCACATGGATAAAAAATAATTCTTCGAAAAAAAAAAATCAATTTTTTTGTTTGATTTGAAGTAATTTACCAAAAAACTGAAAATATATATTGATTTCCTTTTTTTATTATTATCATTCATCATTTTTGAGGGAAATTGAACGCTCTAATTCAAATTTAAAAATTTATTAGTACCGTCAGTGGGGGTGACATTGGGTCTGGGGGGTGAGATTGGGTCAAAGTGATTTTTTACGGATTTTACCATTTTTCAGGTTATTCTCAATGAAACTGAATTCTGTTAAAGGGGTTGTGTAGGGGACATCTTAAGATGACTTCGCTGAAAAAATCTCGTTCCTAGAAAAAATCCTGTGATTTTGGCAGATGTCTAAAGTTGGGGTACGTTTTTGGCCAAAAATCTCTCGAAAAATCATTTTTCTAATATTTTTGTTAGAATTTCTCGAAAACTACCCAAATGTTTGAAACTCTCCACTTCAAACATTGTAGCGTGTCAATACGATTCCTTCGAACAAGAAACGCTGTTGGATGACTTGTTTTTACCATATCGTTGTATTTGAGCATCATTTTAGTTTCATTTGACCCAATGTCACCCCCTCTAAGGGGTGAGATTGGGTCAATTTTCAAACTATTGGCATTTAAGGTAGTGTTCATCAATATTTTGGGAAAATGTTAGTAAACTATCTAAGAACAAATCTACGTTGAATGATTTTCGATGTTATTTAAATTGTTTTTGTTATTAAGAAATTTCGAAAGGTGTATCGTTTTTTGACCCATAGTCACCCCCACTGACGGTACATTAGAAAATCTTACGTAGAATCACACTGCAGTCATTGACATATCGATCTAAACTATTGACATTATTTATTAAACAACGTGCTTTATAATATTCCAGAAGAATTTCGCTGATAAATCCTTCCAAAAAAACAAAACTGAAGTGCGTTTGCATAACAGTCCAGCAAAAAAAAAAACGCACCTCAAATGAAAAGAATTTCCAGGTTGATGTGCCCAGCTTTTGTTACTCCTCGGCTGATGTTGATAATGATGATTATGACGGTGACGCGCACGCTGGTGTACGACAAGAGAAAATGAGCATGATCTTTCTGCTGCTGCTGGTGGCATTCCACTTTTGGGAGGACTCCACAGCAGGCATAATTCTTCTCTTTTTTTTTCTGCTTGGACGATCATCTCATGGGATGAGATTTCAATGAAGAGTGGGGGGGGGAGGGGGCAATGGGGACCCCTCTCTTGTGTGGTTGACAGTTTGATGGTGAGCTGGGAAATATAAAAATCTCTGAAAATAATGAATTTTTTGCTTGGGTGCTGAAATTGAAAAGATGAGATATAAAAGACAAAAAAATGGTGGCACGTTTTGCTGACTTTTTTTTTATGATTCTTTGATATCCTGTTGAGATTTGGTTCCCATTTAACGTCACAAGCATTAAAAGTGTGACGGGCTCAGGTTTCCACGTGTTTTAAGCACAGCGTGAATGCCATTTCCAAACTACTATTTTTTTTATATTTGGTTATAGGTATTTTGAAACTCTATAGTTTGATTCAAATTTAAGTAGATTTTCCTGTCAAATACTGAACCTTTAAGATTAATTATTAAAACAATAATTATTTTGTGATTCTCAATATAACTCCTACGTTAATCTACCAACGAATGGAAAATAGAAATACATATAACAATAGATGAAACCATCCGAAAAAAGTGCTACTTTTTTACCACTTTTTCCACCGTTTTTCCATTTCTTCCAAGTGTCACCGGTGGTGGCGCTGGGGGTGGCACACGAGAAAAACATCATTTCACGTTTCATTTTCCTAATTTACGACAATGAATATCCTTTTTCATGTAGACACCTGTACGAAATCATGAGCTCCGCAAGGGTCGTGAAAATATTTGCACCAGGAAGAAAAGAAGTAGAAAAAAGGGTACCAATGTACGAAGAAAAAATCACAAAGAAAAATACCGAAACGGAGAATGTGGGCGAGATGGGTGTGTGTGTGTGTGTGTGGGTTAATGCGAAAAAATAGCTCACTTTTCCACGAGGCCAACCCATCACGACGACTCAATCTCGGGGCGACCTTTTGTCATCCATAATGTAGTCCGGAGGAAATGGTAGGACAGTGATGCCAACTGAAAAGTGTTCAAGGCAATTTGAGAAAAACGCTCTCCAAACACATTAACGAAATTTTCTAATTATAGAAATGAAATCCTCATAAAACACACTTTTTGTTGTCTCAAATGAGCTTTAAAGAAGGGAAAAACTCGTATGATAAATTGGACTACATAACTAACGGTGACGAAAACAAACAAAAGTTATGCGGCTTGATTGGATGTTTTAGCAGGAACAATTTGATTTCCTTAATATTATTTCAGCAAAATAATCATTGCCTTTACCATTTTAGAACTATACTATCCAAGCCAAATGAAACTGATAAAGTGCTTTCACGTTTACTACTGCAAGGTGTTATGTTGAGGCCGTTGAAACTATTTCTTTTTTGTCTTGGTAGAAAATTAGGGTGGTTCACGATAAGGCTAGTTTTTAAATTCTAACTTTCCTGGAATATTTTTGGGCATTTTATGCTCATTCTAAAAAATTGGTTGAGCATGCCAATCCAAGCCACTTCCATGTGCTGTTTGCAAAACAAAATTTCGTCAATACCTAGAGTTTAAAACGCTAATGATTGTAAATCATCTGTACATGTCTATAATGCATTTAACAATATTCTTTTTATTGTTATGTTGAAACCAGGGCTAGAAATTTCAATTATACTTTTGTTTGCCCCTCCCCTCGGTTTTGGCCAGAGTGAAGAGAAATAAACTTAAAAAAAATATTTGCATCTGCCATAATATTTATCTACTTGCTGATACCAAATCTTTCTAATCTGTATAAAACCTATCGGTTATCGAATAATGTTCAAATTAGTTTTTATGCTTGAGGATCAGACGATTTCTGGGCACTTAAGTGAAATTTTAATTCATTATTCTTGATCGAGTATTTTTGCGCAATTTTTATCCAAAGATACTTATTTTTCTTTATTTTTATTTTTTTTCTAAAATCGTGGGCCGCACGTAAATAATTATGAATAGAATATATATACTTAAAACTAAAAAAGAAACCATAATCTAAATTTATTTAAAACACAGTCTAGACTCGATTATCCGAAGCCTCGATTATCCGAAGCCTCGATTATCCAAAGTTTTGATTATCCAAAGGTTTGTATGGAACTTCGGATAATCGAATCACGAACAAAAAAAATCTTTTTTTTTCATTTTCGTGTTTTAAACATAAAATTCGGGTTCTGCATCCCAATTTTAGTCAAATTTGAATAGCTGATTGCCTATTAAATAACAAAATGCATTTTTTTTTTTTCAATGTTTCGTCCCCGCCATATTGGCCGCAATTTTGGATTCAAAAATTCTAAATCATTTTAGATTAGTTTTAAATTAGGAGTCATACATAAGCTTGACAATCAAAAATAAGACAAAGAAAAAAAAAATTCGTGAGGCCTTCGGATGGTTGCGTATAGCTTTTTGAAACGTAAAAAAATAGTAACGTAATGTTAGTAATGTTCTTCTCGGATTTTTCCTTAAATAAGTTGAAAAACAAAAAAAGATTGAAAATCTTCTTCAAAAAAAAAGATCATCAACCTTGCAATGCTCTGTATTTAATTTAATTCGGCTGATTTCTGAATAAAATGAATCAGCACGTGCCTTCTTGAAGGTACTAGGGGAAGGTGTGGCAAGACGACAATATGGGGCAAGAGGAACAATCGCTCGTACGGCCGTGATTTTTACAATTTTTATCATTTCCAGTATGAGGAATTGTTGCTAGCAATGCAATTAGCTGATTCTACTACCACATAACCACCAAAACGACGTAAACGCCACGGGCATAAGATTTAATTAAGTTTTTTTCAAAACATTTGTTTTCTTATAATATTTGGATAGTACAAAATAAGGCTTAGGGTTCGTATTAAGGCTCATTTTATCATAATTCTATTTTTCCTGGATCAGTAGTGTCCCTACCAATGACTTGCACCTATTATAAAGTATGTTTTAACTTTTGGTTATTTTTGCTGAGAGCTTTTAAAAAATCTTGTTCAGGTGGGGCAAGTGTACGATATGGATTTTTAGTATGGAAAAAATACGAATTGCTGCAACAACATATTTTATTGGGAATAAAAATACATAAAAGTACTTAAAACTGATAAACAATTGTTAAAAAAATTGTCCATGCAAATTATAGTGATATTATGCAAATTTCCTTTTTTTCATCAAAGTAATTTTTTTTCGTAAAAACGATCAAATTTTTAGTAAAATATTATTATTCAATCTAAAAATTAAAGAAACGTTTTAAATACATTCTAATCTGATGTATCCGAGTGATAACAGTTCAATTGTTAGCAAATTAACATGTTGTTTCATGCATTGTTTCTTTTGCCAAAACGGGTTGTTCGTCTCGCCCCACTAGTTGAGAAGAACGTACAGAAAATCCAAATTTTTTAAATCATTTTTTTACAATAATAAACAGAATTTTTTAAAAACTTGTTCTATCAAAGTCTTAGTCAAGACCTGGAATAAGATGATTATAAAAAAATCCGAAAGATTTTCTAATGTATTTGATAGGTTGTAGCGAGCATTTCCTTAGCTTGTTACACTTGCCCCACTTACCCCTGAAGAATTTTTTTTTTCGAATTCAAATATATCTCAAAATTTATATCTATAACTGAGAAATGAAATCATTGAACTGCTGGTTGAAAATCTTTGATATTTGATGTTTTTTTTATATAAGCGACATTTATATCTGAGCAATTCTCTACGAAATCGGTCTTTTTTTTAATTTTTTTTTTAATCCGGCTGGAACTTTCAACTTCATTTTTCGATGTAAAATCAAATTTGCAATCAAAAAGTACTCTAGTGGAATTTTGATAAAATTCACCGTTTTCAAGTTATAGCCAATTTTTTTTTAAACAGTCGCAGTAATTATTTTTAAAAAAAAAGTGCCCATATTTGCCAATTTTTGAAAGAAATATTTTTGAAAAGCTGATAAAATTCTCTATATTTTGCTTTTTGGAACTAAAAACAGGAAAATTGATGTTTTCTAAGTCTCACCCAAAAAACCCACAATATTCTATCGTCGATATCTCAGCAACTAATGGTCCGATTTACAATGGTGAGCAATTCTCTACCAAAACCGAAAATGGATTTTATTTGTAATTTTTTATTTGGCTCAAACTTTGTGGGGCCTTCCCTATGACCAAATAAGCTATTTTGTGCTATTTTAACATTGTAACCAGTATTTAGATTTTTTGAAAAAATCAGTATTGATTAAAAAATTCAAGATTTTTTGCAAAACCTGGAAATTTCTGAAAAGTTGGCTTTTTTTGCAAATCAAGTTTAAGTGACAAAAAGTTAAATTAAAAATCACAAACAACTTTGCCGAAGACATCAAAAAATTCCTTCAAAAGATACAGATTTTTGAATTTTTATACATCATTTTTGTATGGACAGCTGCCAAATTTGTATGGAAAATTATATGGATAAACTAATGATGCAAAATGGCTTCTTTGGGCATACCGAAGTCACCAAAAAAGTTTCAGTAAGATTAAAAAATCAAAAAAAAATCGAATGACCGAAATATGAGAGAATTGCTCATCGCTAAACGAAAACTCAAAAAAATAATGAAAGTCATCACAACTTTTATACATACAGCATTTCCCCACGAAAACAGCATGATTCGAAAAAAAGTTCTCCGATCGGGCTCAAAATTTTTCTGGGGGTTCCTTGGCCGAAATAATTAGACCCGTATTTTTTTGTTTGGCCATTAGGGAGACCTACGCCGTGTTAGGGTGGAACGAAAAATGGCAAGTTTCGTCGATTTTCGCAAAAACCGCTTATTTCAATTACGAAAATTTTGGTACCCTTACATGTACAGGTCATCGCTGAAATTTTCAAGTTATTTTGAAAATTTTTGAGCCCGATTGGAGAACTTTTTTTTTTCGAATCATGCTGTTTTCGTGGGGAATTGCTGCATATGTACATAATACACTTAATTTATATTTTTTGCAATCAGTGTTTGACGATTTTTATTACAATCTTATGCTTTTGTTAACGGAAAAATAAACAACAATTGATTATGGATTTAAAAACCTATATAAACAACACAGAAAAAAAAACATGGTGATATTAAATCTGCGAAGGGGTACATCTTTTATGTCAGAAATATGTGTAATTTTACCCCTGAAAATGTGTAATTTTACCACTATTCTGGTGTAATGTCGCTTTTTCAGTATAAATTGAGAGCAATTCTCTACCAAAACCGGAAATGGATTTTATTTGTAATTTTTGATTTGGCTCAAACTTTGTTGGGGCCTTCCCTATGGCCAAAGAAGCTATTTTGTGTCATTGGTTCACCCATACAAGTCTCCATACAATTTTGGCAGCTGTCCATACAAAAATGGTACGTAAATATTCAAACAGCTGTAATTTTTGAGTGAATTTTCTGATCAATTTGGTGTCTTCGGCAAAGTTGTAGGTATTGTTGAGGACTATTGAGAAAAAAATAGGTACACGAAAAAAAAATTTGCAGATTTTTTAATAAACTTTTTTTTCACAAAAACTCAATTTCCCAAAATACGTATTTTTTGATTTTCGAGATTTTTTGATATGTTTTAGGGGACTAAAATCCGCAACTTTTGAGCCATAGAGAAATATGGTCAAAAAATCTGCCGCCGAGTTATGTTTTTTGAAAAAATAGTGATATTTGAAAAAAATCGAAATTTCATACAAAACAAATTTTGACCTCATTTTTTTATGTAAAATTGAATTTGCAATCGAAAAGCGCTTTACAGTTTTTTTAGGAGCGGCCGTGGCTGACTGGTTACGGTGTTCGCTTTATAAGCGAATGGTTCTGGGTTCGATGCCCATCTGCTCCCAACGAGAAAGTTAAGAACACAGAAATTTGAAATGATGAATATGAACGAAAAATCAAAGTCGCTCGAGGCGGGGTTCGATCCCCCGTCCTTTGGATTGGTAGGCAAAAATGCTAACCACTAAGCCATGACGACTTGGTGAGCGTGGACTGGAATTAGGAATACTGTTACAGAGAGCGAGTTGTGGCGCTATAACCACGGCAAATAGTGTCCAGGGCATTCGTGGAAATACAATGTCCCATCCCAGAGGGTCCCGGAGTACCAAACCTTCTTAGCATGGTGCTCCCAACGAATACAACCAAATCTCGGAGCGTATGGTGGTGTGTCCCCACGCTTCTTCCTCCCCTGTCGATTCAGAATTGTGTTATTGTTCGAACACTCAGTGCTCAAACTCAACCCAATTACGAAACATCTCTGCGATACGGCTTTACGCAGTAGGCCTGGCCGCTTTAACGCTTGTGATGTTTCAATGCATTTTCGATGCAATGGCGCACTACAAATGTTAATAAATGACAAGAAGAGTGCTAGGCGTCATCTAACCTAAGGCACTCTCCAGGATCCCTTCGAAAGATTGGCTGCGCTAGGGTCTGATTAGATTAGATTAGATTAGAAAAGCGCTTTACAGTTTTTTTGATAAAGGGCTCCGTTTTCAAGATATAGCCACAGAAAGTTTAATTTTAGCGAAATATTGAAAAAGCTTGATGATAAAATTGTTTAACGGTAAATATTTTAAAAAAATATAAAAAAAAACTAACAGCGTGCGCGTGAAATTCGTGAAATTCCACAATTTCCGCGAAATCCCGGGAAATTCTAGGATTTTCAGAAATCCTTGCCAAACATAAAAAAACACATATTTTATTGTGGTTGTGGTTTGGTTGAGCGTTTTAGCAGAATGCATTACTATGAATACAAAGAGACGGGTTGTTCCTTTTAATTCCGCTATATATTTTTAATATCTTGACAGATACGTATTTCATATTTTATCCTCAAAGGTTTTAAAAGTAAATTTGGCAAAAAATAAGTTTGCTTAAATCTTTTTTTATTTAAAAAATTATTTCGTTTATTTTGGCAATTTAAATGAAATTTGGCATTTTAAAGCATTTTTAAAATTTTGAGCTTTGAAAAATTGGATATACACCCGTAGAATTCAAGTATTTTTTAGAAGACTTCATTGATATTTTATATTTTTTTTCAGTGTATTCTGTTACTTGAAAAGCATAAAAAGTATTTAAATATAATTTTTGTTACACTTGTACCACGATTTCGCTCGTTCAATTTTTTTAGAATATCAGTGTAATTTTTATGTACAGTTCAGCAAAGAGTTTTTTTTTTCACCGTTCATTCAAACTCTGTTTGTTCAAGATTAAATAACTATGGCTTTACAATATAATTTTATTTGAAAAAAACAGCCATCTTCTGCAAAATGGTAGTTTTTTTAATCCCTCAAAATTTTCACGAAACTTAATGGTTCCATGAAACTGGAAATTTTCAGCTTGAAAAAGTTTGTTTTTTCTTCATATATATATAATTTCTTAATATATAATTAAATGTACAAACCGGTTGTTTAACAAAAGATTTTATAGGGTATTACAGAATTTTTCACGTTTTTGTGTTTTCGAATCGTGGTCCCCGTGGAAATTGCACTTTTTTGGCGTGAAAAATCACTAAGCCTAATAACATCATTTGATTTTCTACCAAAAAAAAAAATCCAGCCTTTTCAAAAGTTTACTAATGATTTTCAAATTTAGTTATAATTTTTCTTAAAGAGCTTTTTTTCATTTTTCTCGCAATCAAAACTTTAAGAAACTGTTTCTCATCTAAGCAATCAGCAGTCCGACCAAAGTAGTTTTGGGTGCGGCTTATTGTAAAGTGATTTTTCTTAGCAAATTTGGTTATAATTTTGATTAGGCTGTGTTTTTCACTACCGTCATCTGGGGTGATTCGGGACACATGGGGCGAATTGGGTCAGCCGTTTTTAGCAATGTTGCAGCCTAATATTTTGAAATTTTTGAGTGGTTTTGGTTAGACCAGAGTCGGAGCAAAAAAATGTGTGCATTAATTTCCAAATTTGAAGCTTTAAAGTGTTCTTAAACGTGCGTTCCCTATTCAGACTGGTGTCCCGATTCGCCACAGTTGACGGTAACATTTCCTATCTTTTTGTTAAAAAAAAGTATGCAGTAATGTCCTGTATTGAAATTGAAAAAGGGACAGAAAAAACTGAAAAGGCAAAAGGTAAAGATAGGAGATGTTAGAATAAGCAAAAAACTTGAAAAAAAAAAAAATAAACTAAACAAAGTAAATGCAAATAAAAATAACAAAAATAGAACAAGAAAAAACATAAAACAAGACCAGTCAAGTTTTTTTTTTCAAAATCGTTTGTTCGAGATTTCAAGAAAAAGTAAACAAACTGCCACCACTTCTTTATCAGCAACGTTTGCTCCTCCCACGCTTCCTGACTCTTGCTCGCGCAGGTGGTTACATTGTTTATTCGTGTACGAAAAGTGGCATGAATGTATTAATGCAGCCAACACCCTTGCACCCGTTTTGTCACCGAGCGGCGAAAAACAACACACGCAAGAAAAAAAGAAAAGAGTCCGTTGTAGTTGCAAAGAATTTTCCTCGTCGCGCCGGAATTTATATGTCTACATTTGGTCGGGCATAAATGTGCGAATGTGTGTGTGTGTGTGTGCGTGCGATGGAAAGGGGATGTCACCCAGACGAAATCCCAGGAAAATGTCGCTCGTTAGTGGGAGGAGGGGGTGCAGGAGGTCGTCGGTCGCCGGTGATTGCGTTCATTTGAATGAGAAATGAATTTAATAAACAGCTGAAATGTGTTGGTAATACAAATAAACTGCGACGGTGGATGGGGAAAGGATTATTGCATTATCCCTTTCTGTACCGGAGGAAGGACAGCAAGGGGGGGGGGGGGGGGGGCAGACACAAATGGACTGGATAAAAGAGCAAATTCCAACGATGTCGTCGTGGATGATTCTTCCGGTGTGGAACGGATTTCATCCTGGTAATGCGCATTTTTTTTTTTGTCGTTGTCAGCTTCACTTTTACTACTTAGTAACGGAGGATAATGCATTCTGAGGAACGGCATTTGCGAATGCCGACGAGTCATGGAGGACACTTTTTACAGTTCGTTACTTCACAGTTTTCGAAAAGTGTGAGTTTTTTTTTGTTATTCCGTGTTTTGAACTTTTACAAGGTTTTTTCAAAGTGTTTTATATTCTAGAAAACAATCGATAATTACAAAAAAAATTGGAAAAAATAGGTTTGATTACGAGTTTTTTCGATGTTTGTTTGAACATCATTTAAGTATTTTAAAAGCGTTGAAAAAAGAAAAAAAATGTTGGAAATTCAAATGACAAGTAAAAATGTAGAAGATACACGGAAAGAAGGTTTATCGTGAATCTTACTAAATTTCGGTTAAAAACCCTAAAAAAATTGGTTGTTTTTTCAACCACCATTTTTTTTAGCTGGAAATCCTAAAAAAAAGTCCTGGATTTGACAGCTGGATCCAGGTCCTAAAAATGATAAATCTAGCTAAATTTTTAGTAAATTTTACTAATTTACAAGCTGGAAAAATGCTGTCAGGCTCAAAAGCTGTATGTTTTGACAAGGTCTGTTAGCTATTTTAGCTAGATTTTATGGTATTCTAGGAAGTTTTATAGTTAGCCCAGCGAGTTTTTAGGCTGTTTCAACCAGTTTTTTTGGAATCATTCTCAAAATTTTCCATTGATGGCTGCGAAGCCAGGTATTTTCACACATCTTTTTAGCTAGTTTAGCTAACTTTGCCACTATTCTTGGTAGGTGTTTTGGTTGGAATAACTAATTTTTCCACTATTTCTACAAGTTTTCTTTCAAAAGCCTCCGTTGCTGCCTGCAAAGCACGCATTATTCACCCAGCCTTTTGGCTGATTTAGCTCGTTTCTTTTTTGTTCTTGCTTCGCTTTTCGGTAAGTCCAGCTAATTTTTTGACTGTTTTAACTGGTAATTTCGAAATCATTTTTAAAAATCCCTTGCTGCCTGTAAAGTTGTTTTTTATTTTCAAAAAGACTTTTGCTGGTGTAGCATGATTTTCCGCTATTCTTGGTACGTTTTTTGGTAGTCCAGCAAGTTTTTTGGATGTTTCAATAGTTTCCAGGCTTTTAAACTATGTTATAGTTGATCATCCTAATTGTACGGCTTTGTTGCGATATTCTATTGACAAATAAAAAAAATGAAATACAGTAATACAAAAATACAAAAATATAAAAATACAAAAATACAAAAATACAAAAATACAAAAATACAAAAATACAAAAATACAAAAATACAAAAAAACAAAAATACAAAAATACAAAAATACAAAAATACAAAAATACAAAAATACAAAAATACAAAAATACAAAAATACAAAAATACAAAAATACAAAAATACAAAAATACAAAAATACAAAAATACAAAAATACAAAAATACAAAAATACAAAAATAAAAAAATACAAAAATACAAAAATACAAAAATACAAAAATACAAAAATACAAAAATACAAAAATACAAAAATACAAAAATACAAAAATACAAAAATACAAAAATACAAAAATACAAAAATACAAAAATACAAAAATACAAAAATACAAAAATACAAAAATACAAAAATACAAAAATACAAAAATACAAAAATACAAAAATACAAAAATACAAAAATACAAAAATACAAAAATACAAAAATACAAAAATACAAAAATACAAAAATACAAAAATACAAAAATACAAAAATACAAAAATACAAAAATACAAAAATACAAAAATACAAAAATACAAAAATACAAAAATACAAAAATACAAAAATACAAAAATACAAAAATACAAAAATACAAAAATACAAAAATACAAAAATACAAAAATACAAAAATACAAAAATACAAAAATACAAAAAAACAAATATACAAAAATACAAAAATACAAAAAAAAACAAAAATACAAAAATACAAAAATACAAAAAAAAAACTTACAAAAAGTTATTTTGGTTAAATTATAGTAAATTAATGTTAAATTTAAACTATGTTTTGCATTTAACAAAGTTTAAATATAACATCGAATTACTTTCACTTAAACAAAATAACTTTACTTTAACCAACTTAATTTAACTTAATTTAACTAAATTTAACTTAATTTAACAAACTTTAACATAATTTAACTTAATATAACTTAACTTAACTTAATTTAACTTAATTTAACTTAATTTAACTTAATTCAACTTAATTTAACTTAATTTAACTTAATTTAACTTAATTTAACTTAATTTAACTTAATTTAACTTAATTCAACTTAATTCAACTTAATTTAACTTAAGTTAACTTAATTTAACTTAATTTAACTTAATTTTACTTAATTTAACATAATTTAACTTAATTTAACTTAATTAAACTTAACTTAATTTAACTTGGTTCAACTTTATTTAACTAAATTTAACTAAATTTAACTTTATTTGACTTTATTTAACTTAATTTAACTTAATTTAACTAAATTTAACTTAATTTAACTTAATTTAGCTTAATTTAACTAAATTTAACTTAATTCAACATAATTTAACTTAATTTAACTCAATTTTACTAAATTTAACTTAATTTAACTCAATTCAACTCAATTTAGCTTAGTATAACTTAATGGAACTAAATTTAACTTAATTCAATTTAACTTAATCAAACTTATTTTAGCTTAATTAAAGTTAACTTAATTTAATTTATTTAACTTAATTTAACTCAATTTAACTTAATTTAACTTAATTTAACTTAATTCAATTGAATTTAACTTAATTTAACTTAGTTTAACCTAATTTAACTTAATTAAACTTATTTTAACTTAATTAAAGTTAACTTAACTTAATTAAACTCAATTTAACTGAATTTTACCAAATAACTTTAAATTTAACTAAATTCTACCAAATTAAATTAAATTCAACTGAATTCTACCAAATGTAATAACATTTGAATAAATGTACTAACATTTACCTATATTCTACTACATTTACCAAAATTCAACTACATTTTTCTAAATATAACCATTTTCAACTAAATTTAGCTCAATTTAACTGATTTAATTTAATTTTACGTAATTAAACTTGATTGAAATTAATTTGACATATATTAACTGAATTAAACATAATTTCAACTCAATTTTACTTAATTTAACTTTATTTTACTTAATTTTACATAAATTTACTTTACTTTACTTAATTTTACTTAATTTTACATAATTTTACTTAATTATGCTTAATTTTATTTAATTTTGCTTGATTTTACTTAATTTTGCTTAATTTTACTTAATTTTGCTTATTTTTTTTTAATTTTACTAAATTCAACTTAACACAACTTAATTTAACCAAATTTGGGCAAATTCAACTAAATCACACAAAAAATAACTAATTTCAACTGAATGTATCTGAATTTAACTAACTTTTGCTTAATTTAACTATTTTTTTTAAATTCATCTTAATTCAACAAAATTTATTAAAACTTATCTAAATTTTACTTTATTTTACTAATTTAAACGAAATTTAATCAATTTTAACGAAATTTTACTAATTTCAACTAAATTTAACTAATTTTAACTAAATTTTATCAATTTAACTGATTTTAACTGAATTCTACATTTTTATTTAAATTTTACCAAATGTAACTTAATTTAACTAAACTTAAATTGATTAAACTTAATTTCACTTAATTTCACTTAATTTCACTTAATTTAACTTAATTGAACTTAATTTAACTTCATTTCTAACAATATTTAACAATATTTATGGATGTGCTTAAAAGGCATTAGGTACCCTATTTGTTCGGAGCTGTCAAACATTGGTCAATCTATGTCTAGACATTCTGTACCCGCCGCCCCACCAGGTGGACAGATGTCCATACAAAAAAGTATACTGTGGACAATCGCCAGCCTCCCCTTTCCCCTGCCAAAGTGTTCACGTGGTTTAGGGATGCTCCCCCTTTATGTTAAGTACATGTTTTTACCTACGCATCATCCAAACAATAACGAGAGGCTCAACTTCTAACCACTTTCCCTCAACACAACAAACTTCTCACCTTATCTACTGAAACTTACCTTCAGGTGTCGATCCGCAGAAAACCTTCCAGGCTTTTGATTTATTCACTCACACAACACATTCTATCACCTTTTGCACTTGCACTTGCACTCAAACAGCACACATAACCATCAACAAACTTCGCGAACTGAGCGGCTCAAACAGGATCGAACACGATACAAGACGATGCTTTGTTTTGGTCTCGAACTGATGACCTGTCAAAAAATCCATGCTGCCGGTTCCAGCTAATTTTTCGGTAAAATTACGCAAAATTGTGCTGAAACACCATTATTTTTGGTAAAATCTCTCCTGTCATTTTGATTTGGGCTGTCAGTTTTGGAAAGCAAATCAGCAATCAGGGTTAGCTATTTCACCAATCCCAGGTTGGTAAATTTAGCTGTAATTTTAGCTGATTCAACAAAAAAAATCACTGTTTCACCAATTTGAAGCCAGCTAATTTGAATTGTTAAATTTTGGATAGAACTCTTTTCCGTGTACCGTTGACTTCTGTCATCACGATTGGGTAATGACAAACACTTCATCGAACCCAAGCAGTGATCTACTATCAAATTGTCAGCCTTGCACTGTCGTAAAACCAACTATTCCAATCAAGCCGTAAAGCAAAAGAAAAGCAACATAAAATGTTTTTTCATAGGTTTTCCTCAAGACGTTCGATTTTCCCAGCAAACAACCTAGCCTAATGAACCAACCCCCTGAACGCGTTCGAAGAGCCTCACATCTTCAGGATGACTTTTACGGCTGTTGTCTGTGCTGTTTTTTTTTGGTTGGTCATAATTCTAGGATTTTTACGACATCCCGGAATGAAAGGCGACCAACAAAATACGACTTTGGGCCGTCAAAAGGCACTTCTCCTCGCGACGTCGTGTGTCCATTATGGTGGTGGTGCTGGTCATTATCCTTTGGGAATATGTTTGCTCGAGTATCCTGAAAGTACTGGATAACAGAAGACACACATTTTCGCCGAAATGGTTTCATTACACGCACATATGCCGTGTGTGTGTGTTTGCGGGAATTGATTGGTGTGCACTTAATTCAGGAGATTAGTGTGCTTTTGGGACCAGTAAGTACAGTAAAATCCCAAATAATTCCGATTTTTTTTTGTTTGACGCATACGGCACTCACGACGTTATTTTTAAGAAAAGGGCAAAAAAAAATCTTAGAGGATTCACTTTTAAACATTAAAAATAGTTCCAATAGTTTCCACAAATTCCTCAATTTTATTCCGATGCAAATATTTGTCACAGTTTTTGTCCCTCGGCTCTGGGCGGGGTCGAGGGGGGGGGGCAACAAAAATAAAAAATATAAATATTGAAATCACAAGCCATAGTTTCAACATTTGCATGGAAAAAAAAAATTTAAAATGCATTTTACACTAGTTCAGTTGATTTGCAATCATTAGTTTTTAAAAATAGTAAGACTTGAGGAAAACAAAAAAAGCAAAAAAAACATTTTTTCGATAATAAGGCCGTTGCAAATACTTTTCAAAATTCATGTCGCCCCCCCCCTTCAAAATCGGTCCGAAAAGTCAGGGGGCAAAAAACATATTTTTTCAAAAAACTTCAAAATTTTTATGGAAAGAAAATTCTAATCAACTGAAAACAATCTAAAATGCATTTTCTTGCGTTTAAAATCATTTTTTGCATGTCTGGGATCGATCAAAACTATTAAGAATTTTTGTGAAATTCCGTTGTACAGTAGTGTGAAAAGTTTATTTTATCGACGAAAACGAAAATTTCGTCAATACTTAGATATTTTGAAAACTAATGTTTGCAAAACAACTGGGCAGGTGTAAAAAGCATTTTAACACACTTTTCTCATTCAAATGTCAGTACCATGGCCTGTAATTTCAATTTTTTTTTAATTTGATTGAACCTCATTTTTCACATAATTGAAACTCCAATCTATAGAATGAATTTTCTAACCGAATTGGTGTCTTCGGCTAAGTTTTAGGTAATGATGAGGACTATTCAGAGAAAAATAGTAGCATGCAATAAAACTTGCTGATTTCTGATTTTTGAACATTTGTGAAATTTTCTGACTCTATCGTAAAATAATATTTTTGATAATTTGGAATCAAGTTTAACCTTTCAAAGAGGTCAAATGTTCAATATTACGCCATTTTGAAATGTTAGATAGCATAATTAGTTTCTGAGATACTGGTTGGTAATTGGAAATAGAAGCCTGTTTGGATAAAATTGGAATGGAGTTTTCTTGTTTCTTTTTCTTTTATTCGCTGTATTTCAGCATCCAGAGGTCGCTTAGGTAGTTTAATTGGAAATTTCCTCACTTTCTCGAAAAAAATACTTCCTGGAATGGTCAATAGCGTGGCTCACGGATATATGAAAAAGACAAAAGAGTCCAATTTCGAGTGTCTCAAAAGGAATTTACAAGCACTATACTGCCCATATTCGCATAAATGTCCCATATGCAAAAACAGCAAACTGAGAAAAACGCATTTGAAGTTTGTCCCACACATAAGGCTACGTGTTAAGTTTTCACGAAAAAACTGGATTTCCTCCCGATTTCTAGAACAAAGTACTGGAGGTTATAGGCTCTTTAAAAAGAGCACACGATTTTGAACCAAACTGCATCAATAACTCAAAAGTGATGAAAATGCATATGGGACATTTATGCGATCATGGGCAGTATAGCCCCAGAAGCTAGCCTGTAATTTTGAGCGCATTTAGTATTTGTACTTCCACCATTGACCTGAAATAATGATGGAATTTCAATAAATTTAATTTATTTAATTTTTACTTTTTAACTCTTCTTCGAAAAAGTTACACCTATGAAAAAAAGCTATACCCTATGAAATTTTCTCAAATTAGAGGTTTCTTATAGGTTTTGATCCGGGGAACAACTTTGTAGAACATCGCAAAGCGCTAGGAATAAGACCCGGAAAGATACAGGTGAATTTTTAGTGCACGTTTTAATATTTTTTCCAAACTCCTAAAAATTTCCTGTATCTTATCGGTATCAATTCCTAGCGCTTAGCGATGTTCTACAAAGTTGTTTCCCGGATCAAAACCTATAAGAAACCTAAGAAAAAGAAAATTTGATATTGAAACTTTCTCTAAGAAGAAATGAAAAGTGAAAATAACCCAAAGTACATTTTTAGACGTTCCATACTACCTTCAGGTCAATGGTGGAAGCACTAAACCTAAACCAAAATTCTTTTTCAAATTTTCTTTTCTTGATTTGTGTGCACCTATTGCGACGACCAAGATTGTTTACTTTTTGCTCTTTGGTCTGACAGTCTTGGTCTGACAGATTTGGTCTGACAGCTTTATCATGGATTTTGGTCTGGTCTAGGCGAGGGATAGAACACAGCACCTTCCTGAAAATTACATTACATATTTTTAGGATTTTTTGTTAAAATGTTAACATCTTCCGAAAATGAACATTTTTGTGCGGCCGGCTCTAAGGGATTGCCTAGAAGCAATTTTGTTTTTAATCACGTGCGTGCATCCCTTGTGCATCCCCTTAGAGCTGTCCGCGCAGAAATAGTCATTTTCGAAGCTAACAACTATTTAGCAAAACATCCAGAAAATATGGTATCTTCGAAAAAGTTGTTCTAAATTTAATAAAAGTTCTCCATTAGGGCGTCCAAAAAAAAAGGTGGTCAAAACCAGAATCGGTACCACAAATTCTAAAGTTGTACAACCTAAAAATTTATTTTGCATGTTTTCAACTTTCAACTTCATGTTTAGTGCTTCAAGGACAGAATTAGTGCTCTTCAAATTTCCATACAAACCTCCATAAAAAATATTGAAACTTACACACTTTTTTTTCAGCACTTGCTATCACCAGCCAGAGCACTAAATTCTACAGGTTGAACAATCATAAGTTTAGGCCAAATCAAAGTATATCTTCAATTTAAAGTCGATTGTTCGTCCCGCTCGTGTGGATCAATCGGACCGCGCACTGGACTCACAATCCGGAGGTCGCTGGTTCGAATCCTGCGGCGGGGGCTCTAAGATTCTTTGTGTAAATATGGGTATTCGGCGCCGTCGCTCCGTGCCATACTTTCATACACTTAGGAGCCCAGGGCGACGAAGTCCTTGTCGATAAAAGGAAGACACTAGTGGTTGGTACTAGCAATGGTGGCCGACAGCTTAAAGTCAACTTCGTTTTTCATCACCAGCCAAAGCACTAATTCATACAAGTTGTGAAATTGATATATTGCAAAATCAAAGCATATTTTCAACTCCAAATCGATTGCCGCAAAAAAAAATAATAATAATATACTTTGATATTGACCTAAACTAACAATTTTTTAACTTGTAGGTTTAAGTACTCTTAATTTTAATTGATCTAAATTAACATTTTTTTTAACTTTTACGAATTATTGGTCTGGCTTGAAAATATACCTTGATTGCCATGTTAATATTATTGTTTTAATTAACTTTAACTTATTAAAAGGGCACAACAAAATTTTATTAAGAAATTTGTATCGTAGTTTGTATGGTTATTTAAAGAGCACTCAGAGCACTGAATAGCACTATTTTTTCTCTAAATTTTGCCACCAAAACATCCAAAATGGTGGCATGTGTAACCTGGCGTGAATAGACTAATTTGATCCTGAGAAAATTTAATCGAGATATGTTAACGTGAAGGTGGTTTGAGAAGGACTAATCAAGAAGGCCGATTTTTATGAGAAACGCAACAATGTATTACAAGAAGCAGTATTAAACCTTTTTCTACGATTTTACACTTTGATCATGGGAACCGATTTCGCGACGATGACCTAGAAAACGAGGTCTGTGAGAAAAAGTACCCGGAGCTTGAAGAACCACCATCGGGCATCATCGGTACATCCAGGTTCACGGTTGGACTTGGACGAATCATCATCGCTGCTCCCAACAGACCCTCCTTGTCACCGAAGCCGTTCCACTGCATCGCGTCATCGAGCTTTCCTGGACTGTACAATCCGTTGAGATTGCTGAAATTTAAACTCGATTAGAAGTTGCGTCAGTTGGATTTGGAAAAAAATCGAAGCTTACGCGTTGAAGCACTGGTTGAACCACCAACCACTGGAGTAACCTTGAGCGCAGTTTGCATCTGGAGCTTGGTCGTTGTCGGCATCCGGGGTAGAAAACGCCATCCCATTGCTGGATGCCATGCTGTCGAGTACGGATCCTCGGTAAAAACCGGACAGTTGGAGTTTGTACTTTTCAGCGCTACTACCGACGACGATCCGCTGATAGTGCGCGTAAGAATCGCTGCCATCCTTCCGTCTCATGACTATCAACAGTTCGTAGCTATCGGATGACGTAAGACGGTGCATTTTCTCCAATCCTAGCCAGAATTCCAAGTCGAGTCTGCCGAATCCGTTACTATAGTCGGACCAGTTACGGTCAAAGTTGACGGAACCATCGAAACGGTAATGGATCAAAATCCAACCTCCCCAATTGTTTTGCTCGCAAAGTACCTTGAATGATGGAAGTCCTGACTTTGGTGGCCTAATATTCACGATTCCACGGGATTGTGTTTCTTGGCAGGAGCCGTACACTCTGTTATCAGCTGGTGTAGTTCTGTTTGATGTTGATGATCTAAACGAAGCTCGCTCAATTGGAGCTGAAGGGCTGTAAACAAAAACAAATAACAATCTCTGTACTTTCCGAAACTTTCAGAAACCTTACGCAATGCTTTGTAGCTTAGTGATGCTTTGTTGCATTCGCTTATCCAGGTCTTCCAGCTCTTGCTTGAAACTCTGTTTATGCTGACTGAGTGTTTGTTCCGTACGATTTTCAAATTGCTCTATCCGCAGCTGCATCTGTTCCGCTGATGCTGAATCATTACGAAGTGATGTCCTATCAAAAAAAAAAAAAAAAAAAAAAAAAAAAACAAAGGTTCTACTCTCATAAAATCCCCCCATTAAACCAAACCTCCTCAAACTCACTGAATCTTCTGGTTCAGTTCGACCAAACTCCGCTTCAACAGCACCTGCACTTTACTCTCCACGGACTGCTGCTTCCGATCGATCTCACCCCTCAAGCCCTCCAACAGCTGGCGCTGCTCCCGAACTTGCGCCCGTGTGTCCATGATGTCCTGCTGCATGGCTTCGATGGCCGTGAGGAGCAGCTCGTAGCCAAGGCCGGAGTTTAAATCGGCCGACGGAAGCTGCCTCAAGTCACTCACTTCAATCGTGGCGCAAGCAAGCGTCAATCCCGCCATAATCAAAACGAGCTCTGCTGGGCGGAACATGCTGGACACACTGGCTGTGATGTGGATGCGAGTGCATCGGCTGGAGGTAATCGACTGAGCGATCTGAGTGGGGTAGACTTTAAAGGAGATGTGATCGTTTTAAATTCAGGAATTTCCTATCATTTTGCACAGTAGTATAAACAGTTTTTATTCAGGATTTATTTATATATTTTTTATTTGATTCAATCTTTGTGTGGTCCTTCTCTGGGTGATGAAAAGTGGTTCATAAAACGGCCTCAATTTTTAAACTGTCAAAGTGGAACCATTTTACTGTTCGCCAATTGTAGGAAGTATTGTTATCGATCATAATTTTTTTTTTTTTTTTTTTGCAAGATTAAAAATGTGTGGCTTCCGAGGAACTGAAAATACACACAATTTTCCAGCAAAAAATGTCAAAAACTAAACAAAATAAAACACTTACTGCTGATTATAAAACAGCTTATTTATCAGTAAGTTCTCGCATTCTCTCTATTCATCACCCAGGTCCTTCCCTATAACCAAAGAAGCCATTTTGGGTCATTGGTTTACCCATACAAGGCTCCATACAATTTTGGCAGCTGTCCAGCATCAGTAATAAATCGAAAATCTGTAACTTTTGACGATTTTTTTTTAATTGTATTTTCTGATCAATTTGGTGTCTCCGGCAAAGCTGTAGTGTACGGACAATATCCGTATGTTTTTAATTTTGATTTTTTTTTTTAATATTTTTGAGGGGACAAACCCGAGCAGGGGTAAATAACACGGGAATACCAAATTTTGGTATTACTTGGGCAAATAACAGGGACCAAAATGAGCCCTTGGTTGCCCAGTAATAGCTGGTAAAATACCATGAAATCATACCAAGGTCTTGTATGTGGAAAATAAAGAAAAATAAGTGTTATTAAAATGAAACTGGATTGAAATTCACCAAAATTCAATAATCTGTCGATTGACTCGTTAGTCAAAGTATTTGGTTATCCCGACTTAGAGAAATTTCAACGATTAAAAAAAAAATCTTGGTGGGTACATTAAAAAAAAATTGTACATCAGCTTTTACATTTTTGAGTTTCAAGTTATTTTAGCGCACAATTATTTATCTCGTCAAAATTTATAAAAAAAATTCCCTTAGTTTTAGAGGAATTTGATGAAACACTTCAATACCAAAATAATACCAAAATAAGGCATTCTGACTTAGAAAATTTTCCACAATTTCAATTTATTTCTTTAGGGGGTATATCAAAAATGTTTAAAATCAAGTTTGAATTTTCCGGTTTTCAATGAAATCATTCGCATTGGGACATCATTTTAGCGCAAAATTAATTATTTTGTCAAAATTGGTCAAAATTTTCCCTTAGTTTCAGGGGAATTTGATAAAATACTGTAATACCAAAAGAATACCAAAATGTGGTGTTCGACCATTGACAAATTCTGCAATTTTGCAATATCAAAACCATACCTTAAATTAGTTTGATACCACATTTTGCTCTTGCATAATCTTCAAGACAAATTTTAAAGGGTCCAGGAATACCAAAATTTGGAATTGAAACCAAAGAAACGTATTATTACGTATTTCCCTTGTTATTTACCCATGCTCGGGAAAACCGCTTATTTTGAGCCTTAGAGAAATACGGACAATGAAATTTAACGCGTAGTCACGATTTTTTCAGAATAAAAAATATGTTTTTAAATAGAAATTTTAGTCAAAAACAATTACAATGAAATCACTTTAAAGTTTTAGTGATAAAGTGCACCGTTTTCAAAATGTAGCCACTTAAAGATTTATTTTAAATTATAAATTTCTAATTTTCGATTTTTGCCTTCTTCACCTTACTGAGGAAAGGCTATAAAATCACTCGAAAAATGAACTTCTTAATTTAGCCTCCTAGACCCACCTTCACGTCTGAGCAAATGTCTGTGCGTGTGTATGTCTGTAAGTCCGTGCACCGAAAAAAATGCACTCGATTATCTCCGGACTGACTGAATCCATTTGGACCGTTCTGATCTCATTCAATCCGTCTTAGGGTCCCGCAAGACCTTAGTTAATATTTTTAAGTTTTGTAAAGAACTTCAAAAGTTATGCTAAAAAATCAGTTTTAGCAAAAGTCCGGAAGATAGTAGAAAGGGTGGTTTTTGTAAGAAAACCCGTCATGTTATACATTTTCAGAAAAGTTTTTAAAAGACCTTTCTTACGAGTCCAAAACATTGAAGATCTGACAACGCTATCAAAAGTTATAAGCACTCAAGTGTTATTTAAACACTTTTTGATGCCGGATTTCAGATATTTTGATGAAAACGTTGTCCGGATCTATCATGCGACCCATCGTTAAATAGGCAATCAAAAGACCTCTCCAACACCCCAAAAGATTGAAGATCTAACAACCCTAACAAATGAAAAAAAATATAACTATATCAATGTGAGGAAGGCTTCAACCACCTTAGGGTGGAATAAGTAACTTTAAAAAAAAAATAATGTCCATATTTGTCCATTCCTGAAAATATTTCTTTCGAAAAGTTCAGATAATTTGCCTAAGAGACATTGAAGATTTGACCTCTGGTTGCTGAAATACAGCGAATAAAAGAAATAATAAAAAAGAAGTTTTTTAGTTCTCTTCCAAACATTCCCACTTTTTATAATGCCAATATCTCTGCAACAAATCCAATTTTCAATGTTGAAAATTTTAACATTAGTGAAGTTTTATGATATTTTCGATATTAATATTTTGGAATTAAGACTAATATTTCAAAAGGACGAAACATTCAATATTACGTCTAATTAAACAGTTCTTTTCAGAACCACCAATACAATCAAGAAAGAGTTATTGTATAATCAATCTATCAAGCAAAATAAAATTCCCATATTCTGGGCACCCTACTATACACGGATAGGAATCCTGCAATAAGCTTATCCGTTAACTCTATGTTGTCGAATTTGTAAACAATTAAATGTCTCCATCAACAGCATTGCACAGTGGTCAAGATCGCAAAATTTAGTGGAAAATAGTTTTCCAAAAAAAAAGTAAAATAGGGCAACTTTTGGTTTAGTTGATAATTAGCGTGGTTCACAATTAGGCCGATTTTACAAATCTAACTTTTCAGGAATATTTTTGGGATTTTTTTCATCTTCTAGAAAGTTTTTGGGCTTGCTAATACAAGCAACTTCGTCCAAGACACCAAATTTTTATCTCGCAATCTACACCTTCTACGACCAAATTTAGAAAAAGCATCTGAGCAAACCAAGGGTCCTGATTGCTCTAAAAAGACTCAGTCACGCGCGAGCACAAATCTAGAGCGACGAAAAACTGCTCTGATGTATTTCTACCGTTTGTCACTTCTAAACCAATCGCAACCGAACACTCTCTCTTTGCTCTCCCTCTCATTCCAATCGGATAGTACAGCGAATGGGTCAGAGAGACGAAATTTCTTTAAGTCGCTCAAATTTGACTTGGAATGGTTGCGATCGGCTTTGCCTTGATCATTCAAGAAATTGCTTAAAAACAATGATTTAAATAATATTTTGCAGTTTTGTTGTTTACACAACTCAAAAAACATATTTGGCAGCAATTTCCACAATACCACAAACTGTGGTAGTGCAGGTCAAATGAGCAGAGCACCCCCGAGCAGACGGAAATAACGTGGGAATAACATTTTTTGTTATTTGAAAATACCAGGCCAATAACATTTTATGTTATTTATAACAAGTTTTGTTATTCGCCGTTATGATGTTTTTGTTATTGGATTGTTATTGTTATAACAGACTAATAACATTTTTAGTGATTCTTCGAACAAATCTTTGTTATTATTTTTTGTTATTTTAACAACTAATCCGATCATCCCAATAACAGTTGGAGTTATGTCTCCATAACAAAAAATGTTATTCCCAAGTTGTTTTGGCTATCAACCAATATCAGACCAATAACAAATTTTGTTATGATAACATAAACTGCTATTGAACTCTTACCCGAGCAGACGGAAATAACGTAGGAATAACATTTTTTGATATTTGAAAATACTAGGCCAATAACATCTTATGTTATTTATAACAAGTTTTGTTATTCGCCGTTATGATTTTTTTTGTTATCGAAATGTTATTGTAATAACAGACAAATAACATTTTGAGTTATTCTTCGAACAAATCTTTGTTATTATTTTTTGTTATTTTAACAACTAATCCGATCATCCCAATAACAAATGGAGATATTCTTCCATAACAAAAAATGTTATTCCAAAGTTGTTTTGGCTTTCAACCAATATCGGACCAATAACAAATTTTGTTATGATAACATAAACTGTTATTAAACCCTTATGCAAAAATGGATTTTGCAAGAATATTCCATAACACTTTTAGTTATTTTAACAGTATTTGTTATTGAAATGGCATGAATTCTGTTATTACCGTCTGCCCGGGTATGCAAAAAATGATTTTGCAAGAATGTTCCATAACATGTTATGTTATTTTAACAGTATTTGTTATTGAAATGGCATGAATTTTGTTATTACCGTCTGCCCGGGCCGCGCTAGTATTTTTTTGACTCTCTCCTCTGGTTGTCAAAGAGTCGTTCGGTGATGAGTGAGTGATTTCTGATCTTTGAACTGTAAATCAGGACCCTTGGAGCAAGTCTTCAAAAATCTGTTTTTTTGAACGTAGAAATTCAGTTTTAGAGAAAAGTGATTTTCGAGGCACTTTTAGAGCTTTAAATTTTGTTTTTTTTTTACAATTCAATTTGGGTTCAAAGATATAAATTTTGCGTCGCTTTCCATATTTTCACAAAATTCCTTCTACAAGTTGTTTAGAATAGTACCCTACATGTGTTGATACTTTTTGGTTGCGATCATCCCATTCCTTGTAAAATTATGGAAATCGTCAACCCAACTAGGACGTCAATGATTGTACCACAGAATCATATAAATTTTGAAACACATTTGATTTAGACAAAAAATTCTTTCAGTGGCTTCAAGAAGGCAACAACCGGCACATGCTGATTCATTTTGGTGCAGAAATTCGTCAAATTGAATTCAATGCAGAGAATTTTAGAGTGATGATCAATTTTCTTCGAAAATGATCAACGGCTTTACCTTAAGGGTCAAAAGTTACAGCCATTTTAAGGTTGAAAAAGATGCAAATTTAAAACTTGAATACAGAGAAACCTCTTTTTACGCGGTGGCATTACGCTTTTTGTTTCGTAGATTTCTCTTAAACCAAACAATATTTTAGCAAGCTTCAAAAAGCGTTTTGTAGATCTGAACAAAACCTACAAATTGCTTTTAAAACATTGCAAAAAATGTTGCGTCGTTTCAGAGAAATCGACAGTTTAGAAAAACGTAACGCAACGCGTAAAAAGAGGTTTCACTGTACCACGAAAAAACGCTAGCCAAATTTTAAGTGCTAGGTTGCATTCGAAAGATGAGAGGGGTATTTTTCTTCAAACTCAAGATATCTTCATTTGAAAATGTCTTATTTCCAAGGGAAAAGTGTATGGGGCCACCCTAACGAAATTTGAAAATTGTCCAACCATATGTTTTTCCATGTTATTTTGCCCGCTGAATTTGAATCTGCCCTCAGAATTGAGTCAAAATTTCGAAAAATCGATTTTTGGTCATATTTTGGGTTTATATGTTGATTTTACATCGAAACAACCTACAACCTGAATTGCTACGTTCGAAAAACTGATTTTTGAAGGTTTGTTAAAATACTTTCTCCAAATTTGGTGGTAGAATGTGTAGATCAAGAGTAAAAATTTTGGTGTCTTCGACAAAATTGTTTGGATTGGCAAGTCCAACCACTTTCTAGAAGACAAAAAAATCACCCTAATCGTAAACCACCCTAATTTTCTACAAAACCAAAAGTTGCAACATCTTTTCACAAGACACCAAAGCTCCAAAACAATCATCATTTTTCGGAAAATCCAATTTCCACTTAATTTTGCGATCTGGACCACTGCGCAATGAAAAGTGCTAAAGTGGATTTCTGTAACATTTTTCTAAATAGTTTTGACTATAACTTTTCTAAAGACACCAAGTCGATCGGAAAAAAACAAAAACCTTCAGTTGCATACAACTGCCTCCCAATCGCCCTTTTCTCAACAAAACCTCAAAAACAAGCTCCCGGTTTTCCTAACAGTCAAAACAGCAGCCCATAAATTTCCCCTTAATTGGTGCATAAATATTCACGTTGATGTCTCACTCGACTCTGCCGCGAAGTCTGTCCGCGGCAGAATGTCCCAAAGTCCCCGTAACCTCAACAACCGCACACATTAGGCAAAAGTCCAGGAGAGAGAGAGAGGGTAAGGGGGAAGGCAATAAATTCCGGCACATGTTTGCTTATCACTAATGTGACATGTTTCGGAAAAGATGTTCGTAAATCTTGCGAACTCGCGAGCGTGTCACCACCAACCTCCAAACACCAAAACGGTGGACGCGGTAAAAGTGACACTTAAAATTGATTAATGTCACCTTTTATGGGTTTGTTGTTTTGCGCGGTTGCACTAGCCGTTTTTGGGTAAGTTATGGTGGTTAAACATAAATATTGAAATATGAGAAAGGCAAAAATGCATTATTGGATGCTCTGTTCACTCGTTAATAAAGACAACTAACTGACTAAGAATACACTTCTCAAGTCACAAAAAATGTTACAAAGATTCCATAGAGCCTCCCACCATCCCACAATAACTTCCTAACTACGGTTGACAGGTGTCACCTAGCTCATATCCGAAAAGGAAAACTGCCAACGTGAGCTAATTCTCCTTCACCCTCACCCTCCCCCGCAGTCTAGGTCCACCAACCGTGGGGCAACCATGCGTCTCTGTCAGCAGGTCACGTCCAGGTCCATTTTCACACCCCATGAATTCCGAACTAATTTACCGGCGTGATATATTGTCTGCAATTGTGTGTCCTCTGCCGCCTCTCCCGCCGACCAACGAAACAACTCAATTAACCGTGTAACGGGCTATAGTCCAGGATTCACGGACTAAGCCAGGGACCGGGAGGAAATTAGCTCGGTAATGGAATTGAAAAACAGATGTAATGTGATTAAAATAAATAATGAGGCTCACCTTAGCATTTAACCGGAGAACACTGTCGGCAAACAGCGACAATAACAACAGCAAGTTGGACAAAAGATTACCGCATAATGGGGTAAGTTTTATTGCATTCAACAAAAAACATTCAACCAAAAACACATGAAACAAGAAACAAGAAACAAGAAACAAGAAACAAGAAACAAGAAACAAGAAACAAGAAACAAGAAACAAGAAACAAGAAACAAGAAACAAGAAACAAGAAACAAGAAACAAGAAACAAGAAACAAGAAACAAGAAACAAGAAACAAGAAACAAGAAACAAGAAACAAGAAACAAGAAACAAGAAACAAGAAACAAGAAACAAGAAACAAGAAACAAGAAACAAGAAACAAGAAACAAGAAACAAGAAACAAGAAACAAGAAACAAGAAACAAGAAACAAGAAACAAGAAACAAGAAACAAGAAACAAGAACAAAATCAAATTCACCTCTCACCACGGCCTCTTCGTTTCTCTTCCCAAAATTCCCCCCCCCCCCCCACTAACTATTCCCGTGGAACGCGCTCCACCCTGCGAGGAGGTGAACCCTCGGAGTCCATAAATCTCCAGATTTCCAGCATAATCACGTTTTGCGAGGAATTTATCATTCCGCACACCGCACCTTCTCATCCGGGAAGGCCCACACAACCCCGCACCTCTCCGCATCTCCACGGCTGGTCCCCATCTAATTCGTCTTGCGTCGTTCCAATTAAGGATGGGGCTGCCGTCGCTTGGCGGGAATTAGAGAACCTGTCCCAGGTGACTGTTTTGTACGGGGTTGGCTGATATGATAAAAATTGGTTACACCTGGTTGTGGTGTTGTGGGCGAGATCAAACACATAAAAAATATTATGTTGCACTATTTTATGAATTATAACAAAATTACAATTTTTAACAAAGCAAGTATTTGTAAAATTGGAAAGAAAAATATTATCGTACAAAAAAACATTAATTCTACCTAAAATTGCGATCAAAACTTATTTCTATTAGCGACGACGCTCACGTACAGGATCTTCCTAAATACCCACACGTGGGCAGGGAACGCCATATTAGCAATGTTCGGTTTATTCTTGCTTCCCTCACGGTGCCGGGTTGGAATGGAATCATCCTTATTCAATCATCGCCGAAAGTTGTAATCCTTTGTGGAGCGTGATGTTTTTTCACTTTGGAATATCATTATTTTCAGATGATGTGGGTGGCGTCTGCAGTGTAAATATTTTAAAAGGCTGAAACCACTCATTTTGTTCTTTTCCAAATGTAAGGCTTGAATTATTTTCAATTGCAATTTTCAGAAAAAATTTCTTTATTCTAGGAATTTTGCCACCTTTCCTTATTTAATAATTCAAAAAACTCAATTGCTAAATAACGTCATGATTCGAATTCCCGGACGCTTCGAAACCCGGACACCTCATCTTGTTTTATCAACTATTTGGATATAAGTTCGACAAAACTGTGTTATTTGATGTATTCGAACCTCAACTTTCATTTAAAGTTTATTTGAACGCTGTAGTTAATGCCAAAACAATTATATAAAATCAAAATTATAAGTTTACCAAAAAATTTGAAACATTTCACTGAAATATTTCATAGGCGTTCCAAGCACCGGGAAGGCAAAGCAGAAAGGTTTGGATTTGATTTTCTTAAATTCTAGCAAATTTGTATATAAAATATCAATTGTTTTGATGTAAACAGCTTATTTGAGACCAAAAGAATGCTACTCGCTAACGAGCAATTCCATGTCAAATAGGAAATCGGTTGTACCCGACCCTCTGCGATTTCAATGAAACTTTTTAGACATGTCATCCTACGCTTATATAAGCCATTTTTGTGTATATGGACCCAGTTACACTCGATAATGACATTTGAGAAGGGCGTAAGTGTTTTAAATATTTTTGTATTTCGTAATTTAAATATAGCTGTATCTTGAAGCCGTTGCATCGCATCAAAAAGTCGTCAAAGACAAACTTGTAGGAAATTTGACGGGCTTTCCGAAAAAAATACACTGAAAGAAAAAAACGCCACTTTCATGAGATTTTTTGATTTTTAAGATTAAAAGTCAAATTTGAAGGTGAGCCCACGATTTTTTTTCGTTCAAAATTTTTGTGAAAATAGCTTAAGATGTTACAAAAAGACTCACGAAAAATACAGGATGAAGCAACTCACCTTAAAAAAATACAAAAATCATTTACTGAAACTGTTTTTTTTTTTTCGAAGGTGCTCTAAACATCAAAATTTTCAAAAACCGAACACAAGAGTCGATTCTCCAGATAATTTTACATAAAAGTCTCCATATTGACCATTGTCCTAAGTCCAATCCTTGTGATGTTACAGCGGTTTTAAAAATAAAAATGTTGAAAAAATAGGTTTTTTGATGGTTTTTGGCAATTTCTATGTGACAGACTTGATTTTTCACTCTCGAAAATATTTTTATCAGAAAGCTCGTCAAATTTCCCATAAGTTTGTCTTTGACCACATTTCAATTGGATGTATGGGCTTACAGATATTAGCTAATTTACTATCCAGGTTACTATACTACACTGAAAAAATATAATATTTTCAGTTATGAGCAATGTAATTAGCTTATATCTGTAAGCCCATACATCCAATTGAAATGTGGTCAAAGGCAAACTTATGGGAATTGGACGAGCTTTAGGGCAAAAACATTTTCGAGAGTGAAAAATCAAGTCTGTCACATAGAAATTGCAAAAAAAAACTATCAAAAAACCTATTTTTTCAACATTTTTAATTTTAAAACCGCTGTAACTTCACAAGGATTGGACTTAGGACAATGGTCAATAACAAGACTTTTATGTAAAATTGTCTGGAGAATCGACTCTCGTGTTTGGTTTTTAAAAATATTGACGTTAAGAGCACTTTTCAAAAAAAACAGTTTCAGTAAATGATTTTTGTTTTTTTTTTATGTGAGTTGCTCCATCCTTCATTTTTCGTGAGTCCCCGGGTAGACGGTAATAATAAAATTCATGCCATTTCAATAACAAATGCTGTTAAAATAACAAAAAGTGTTATGGAATTTTCTCGCAAAATCCATTTTTGCATAAGAGTTCAATAACAGTTTATGTTATCATAACAAAATTTGTTATTGGTCTGATATTGATTGAAAGCCAAAACAACTTGGGAATAACATTTTTTGTTATGGAAGGATAACTCCAATTGTTATTGGGATGATCGAATTAGTTGTTAAAATAACAAAAAATAATAACAAAGATATGTTCGAAGAATAACTTAAAATGTTATTAGTTTGTTATTACCATAACATTTCAATAACAAAAAAATCATAACGACGAATAACAAATCTTGTTATAAATAACATTAAATGTTATTGGCCTAGTATTTTAAAAAAACAAAAATTGTTATTCCCAAGTTATTTCCGTCTGCTCGGGTCTTTTTGTAACATCTTAGGCTATTTTCACAAAAATTTTGAACGAAAAAAAATCGTGGGCCCCCCTTCAAATTTTGATTTTTAAAACTTGAAAATCAAAAAATCTCATAAAAGTGGCTAGTTTTTTTCTTTCAGTGTATTTTTTTCGGAAAGCCCGTCAAATTTCATATAAGTTTGTCTTTGACCACTTTTTGATACGATGCAACGGCTTCGAATACAGGAATATTTAAATTACTAAATACAAAAATATTTAAATTACTTACGCCCTTCTCAAATGTCATTATCGAGTGAAACTGGCTCCATATACACATAAATGGCTTATATAAGCGTAGGATAATATGTCTACAAAGTTTCATTGGAATCGGAGAGGGTCGAGAAAAAAGTACTTTAAAAAATCCTGTTTTGGTCTGGAATTGCTCCAGTGGGAAACAGAATTTTTCAAGGGAAATTTCTAATTTATTGGAAATTGTTCTGATCTTGGTTCTGATTAGGCTCGTTATCCGCCAATTGAAAATAATTTAAAAATTAAATTTCAGCTATCTTATATTGAAGCAGATTACTTTTCTACCTCTGATTTTATTCCTCATCATCTTCCAAATTCCTAATCACAGTTCATTCAGAATTCCATCCACATAAAGGCAACACCTGGCGCTGTCCTATCATGAAGAATCCCTTTTTTCCTGGCATGTGGAAGTTTTACCGAGTTAATCCATCAGCGAATCCCACACCTGTGTTACCGAGCGATTAGAATGCTAAAGAGTCTGTGCACTTCTCTCACCCTAAGATACCAACGCTTCAGTTCTGCCACAAGAATTGCTGCGTTTTGTGATTTTCTGTTCCATAATAACCGAACTAAATAATGGATGAAGTGCTTCGCCTTACAGTTCACGCTTCGCACATCTTCTTACCACCCGGGCAGACGGTAATAACAAAATTCATGCCATTTCAATAACAAATACAGTTAAAATAACAAAAAGTGTAATGGAATCTTCTTGCAAAATCCATTTTTGTTTAATAACAATTTTTGTTATCATAACAAAAATTGTTATTGGTCTGATATTGATTGAAAGCCAAAACAACTTGGTAATTACATTATTTGTTATGGAAGAATACCGCCAACTGTTATTGGGATGATCGGACTAGTTGTTAAAATAACAAAAAAAAAAATAACAAAGATTTGTTCGAAAAATAACTAAAAATGTTATTAGTCTGTTATTACAATAACAATCCAATAACAAATAAATCATAACGGCGAATAACAAATCTTGTTATAAATAACATAAAATGTTATTGACCTAGTATTTTCAAATATCAAAAAATATTATTCCCACGTTATTTCCGTCTGCTCGGGCAAGGGATGTGGAGGAAAACGGCCTCGTGTTCCAAAATATAACACTGGATAATCGAGGGCACTGAAGAGTTTTGAATTTCTTAGGGATAGAAATGTGTTCTGTTCTAAAGTACATTGAAAGTCCTTAGAAAAAAATCAGATGTCAGAAAAATGCATGATTTTAAACACATTGATTTTGAAGAAACCAATGAAAAGTTCCTCAAAACCAGGTGCCCCCACCCTTAAAAGCACTTGTCGCTACCGTAGCGAGCTGATTCTGGCTGCCAGGCCAGAGTGTGAGTGTGCGAATTTTCATAAATAATATTTCATGTTAATGGTGCTGAAAATGATTTACGACACATTTCGTAAACGTCTTTCTTTTTTTTGCTCCAAAAACTGCAAAAAAAAACTGCTCACTCTCTTCTTGCAACAAGAAACCACTTCATGAGGAGTGCTCCTGCTCAACTCTCCGGTGAGTGGTGGTGTCGTGAAAGATGATCTGCTGGGTTGAAGTTTATGGAACATTCCAGGTTGTCACAATTAAAAATGTTCTCCCCAGTGCGAAGCTTTCTCGTTAGGGTGAAACGAGACCAGATGGTCGCATTAAAAACACCTTTTTCGGCTTGGTACGATGTGGAGCCATTAGTGTGCCATCTGGCATTAGAATTCATTGCAGGAGTGATTTTTCTCGGACAGGGTCTGAAAGGAACTGAGATGAATTTATGAAAGAACCAATATTTTCCAAGCGATCTCCAAGCGCAAGCACCAGGTGAAATGAGTGCCAAATTGAACAGCATATGATCACAAAAAGGCATTTTTGTATTTTTGTATTTTTGTAATTTTGTATTTTTGTATTTTTGTATTTTTGTATTTTTGTATTTTTGTATTTTTGTATTTTTGTATTTTTGTATTTTTGTATTTTTGTATTTTTGTATTTTTGTATTTTTGTATTTTTGTATTTTTGTATTTTTGTATTTTTGTATTTTTGTATTTTTGTATTTTTGTATTTTTGTATTTTTGTATTTTTGTATTTTTGTATTTTTGTATTTTTGTATTTTTGTATTTTTGTATTTTTGTATTTTTGTATTTTTGTATTTTTGTATTTTTGTATTTTTGTATTTTTGTATTTTTGTATTTTTGTATTTTTGTATTTTGTATTTTTGTATTTTTGTATTTTTGTATTTTTGTATTTTTGTATTTTTGTATTTTTGTATTTTGTATTTTTGTATTTTTGTATTTTTGTATTTTGTATTTTTGTATTTTTGTATTTTTGTATTTTTGTATTTTTGTATTTTTGTATTTTTGTATTTTGTATTTTGTATTTTGTATTTTGTATTTTTGTATTTTTGTATTTTTGTATTTTTGTATTTTTGTATTTTTGTATTTTTGTATTTTTGTATTTTTGTATTTTTGTATTTTTGTATTTTTGTATTTTTGTATTTTTGTATTTTTGTATTTTTGTATTTTTTGTATTTTTGTATTTTTGTATTTTTGTATTTTTGTATTTTTGTATTTTTGTATTTTTGTATTTTTGTATTTTTGTATTTTTGTATTTTTGTATTTTTGTATTTTTGTATTTTTGTATTTTTGTATTTTTGTATTTTTGTATTTTTGTATTTTTGTATTTTTGTATTTTTGTATTTTTGTATTTTTGTATTTTTGTATTTTTGTATTTTTGTATTTTTGTATTTTTGTATTTTTGTATTTTTGTATTTTTGTATTTTTGTATTTTTGTATTTTTTGTATTTTTGTATTTTTGTATTTTTGTATTTTTGTATTTTTGTATTTTTGTATTTTTGTATTTTTTGTATTTTTGTATTTTTGTATTTTTGTATTTTTGTATTTTTGTATTTTTGTATTTTGTATTTTGTATTTTTGTATTTTTGTATTTTTGTATTTTTGTATTTTTGTATTTTTGTATTTTTGTATTTTTGTATTTTTGTATTTTTGTATTTTTGTATTTTTGTATTTTTGTATTTTTGTATTTTTGTATTTTTGTATTTTTGTATTTTTGTATTTTTGTATTTTTGTATTTTTGTATTTTTGTATTTTTGTATTTTTGTATTTTTGTATTTTTGTATTTTTGTATTTTTGTATTTTTGTATTTTTGTATTTTTGTATTTTTGTATTTTTGTATTTTTGTATTTTTGTATTTTTGTATTTTTGTATTTTTGTATTTTTGTATTTTTGTATTTTTGTATTTTTGTATTTTTGTATTTTTGTATTTTTGTATTTTTGTATTTTTGTATTTTTGTATTTTTGTATTTTTGTATTTTTGTATTTTTGTATTTTTGTATTTTTGTATTTTTTGTATTTTTGTATTTTTGTATTTTTGTATTTTTGTATTTTTGTATTTTTGTATTTTTGTATTTTTGTATTTTTGTATTTTTGTATTTTTGTATTTTTGTATTTTTGTATTTTTGTATTTTTGTATTTTTGTATTTTTGTATTTTTGTATTTTTGTATTTTTTGTATTTTTGTATTTTTGTATTTTTGTATTTTTGTATTTTTGTATTTTTGTATTTTTGTATTTTTGTATTTTTGTATTTTTGTATTTTTGTATTTTTGTATTTTTGTATTTTTGTATTTTTGTATTTTTGTATTTTTGTATTTTTGTATTTTTGTATTTTTGTATTTTTGTATTTTTGTATTTTTGTATTTTTGTATTTTTGTATTTTTGTATTTTTGTATTTTGTATTTTGTATTTTTGTATTTTTTTATTTTTGTATTTTTGTATTTTTGTATTTTTGTATTTTTGTATTTTTGTATTTTTGTATTTTTGTATTTTTGTATTTTTGTATTTTTGTATTTTTGTATTTTTGTATTTTTGTATTTTTGTATTTTTGTATTTTTGTATTTTTGTATTTTTGTATTTTTGTATTTTTGTATTTTTTGTATTTTTGTATTTTTGTATTTTTGTATTTTTGTATTTTTGTATTTTTGTATTTTTGTATTTTTGTATTTTTGTATTTTTGTATTTTTGTATTTTTGTATTTTTGTATTTTTGTATTTTTGTATTTTTGTATTTTTGTATTTTTGTATTTTTGTATTTTTGTATTTTTGTATTTTTGTATTTTTGTATTTTTGTATTTTTGTATTTTTGTATTTTTGTATTTTTGTATTTTTGTATTTTTGTATTTTTTGTATTTTTGTATTTTTGTATTTTTGTATTTTTGTATTTTTGTATTTTTGTATTTTTGTATTTTTGTATTTTTGTATTTTTGTATTTTTGTATTTTTGTATTTTTGTATTTTTGTATTTTTGTATTTTTGTATTTTTGTATTTTTGTATTTTTGTATTTTTGTATTTTTGTATTTTTGTATTTTTTGTATTTTTGTATTTTTGTATTTTTGTATTTTTGTATTTTTGTATTTTTGTATTTTTGTATTTTTGTATTTTTGTATTTTTGTATTTTTGTATTTTTGTATTTTTGTATTTTTGTATTTTTGTATTTTTGTATTTTTGTATTTTTGTATTTTTGTATTTTTGTATTTTTGTATTTTTGTATTTTTGTATTTTTGTATTTTTGTATTTTTGTATTTTTGTATTTTTGTATTTTTGTATTTTTGTATTTTTGTATTTTTGTATTTTTGTATTTTTGTATTTTTGTATTTTTGTATTTTTGTATTTTTGTATTTTTGTATTTTTGTATTTTTGTATTTTTGTATTTTTGTATTTTTGTATTTTTGTATTTTTGTATTTTTGTATTTTTGTATTTTTGTATTTTTGTATTTTTGTATTTTTGTATTTTTGTATTTTTGTATTTTTGTATTTTTGTATTTTTGTATTTTTGTATTTTTGTATTTTTGTATTTTTGTATTTTTGTATTTTTGTATTTTTGTATTTTTGTATTTTTGTATTTTTGTATTTTTGTATTTTTGTATTTTTGTATTTTTGTATTTTTGTATTTTTGTATTTTTGTATTTTTGTATTTTTGTATTTTTTGTATTTTTGTATTTTTGTATTTTTGTATTTTTGTATTTTTGTAATATTGACAATTGACTTTATTATAAAAAGAATAAATACTATAATGTCATATAGTACATAAAATGACTTATAGATAAATGTCAATATATGACAATAAGT